>NC_084613.1:34667979-34967979 GCF_033978795.1 Nerophis ophidion
TATTTTGCCACGTATGATGGATGCATCCTCGTTGCTCTTGCTCAATTATAAAATGTCGATCAAGGATTTGGTCTGGGAAGTAGAGGAACAGCGTTCATATACCCTCAATATTCAGTTTTTTATTGTTCATAGTTAATATTGTAAATCCCACTGTGGAGAGGGGCGTGTTCCACGCGTCCCCTGCGGGCGGGGTATGTGCAGGGGCCGGCCATGAAGCAGCCAACAGGTGAGTGGATGCCTCAGCTGGAACAAGTTATCTAATCACCTGTTCCCTTTATAAGCAGCACTGGAGACCATGAAGCGGGAGAGACATGAGGACGCAGGAGGACGCAGGACAGGGGCACAGAGACGAACACGAGACAGCTGAAAAGCTGGGCAGACGGACAATTGTGTAAAGTAAAAGATGTACTAAAGACTGTGTCAAACCTGAGAAGCTGAACAGATGGACAATTGTGTAAAGTAAAAGATGTATTAAATAATGTGTCAAACCTGTATCCTGAGCTGTGTGATACTGTGGTCAGAAGAAGCCGGGCGAGACGCAGGAAACTTCCACAACTGGCACCCAACTTAAGCGAACCACGACGATCTCCACCACATCACCCCTGGAGGCGCTCGGGCAAGTGCTTGCCGAGGTATCGGCAGCAAGCCGGCAACAGACGCACCTAATCCAGCAACTGATGGACAGATCCACGGTAGGAGGGGGAGCAGCGACATCCATGCAGAGAATGGGGGAGGCAGAAGATCCCCACACCTTCCTGGATGTCTTCGAGGCAAAGGCGACCTCATGCGGATGGCCAGAGGCAGAGTGGGGAGTGAAGCTGCTGCCGCTTCTGGTGGGGGAGGCACAGCGAGCGGCTTTGGCCCTCCCGGCAGCCGCCAGGATGCAGTACGACAACTTACGCCACGCCATCCTAGATCGGGTCGGCAGCAGCTCGGAGGATCACCGGAGGAGGTTCCGAGCGATGAAATTGGGCCAAGAAGACCGACTATTCGTCTTGGCGCAGCAAATGAGGGACGCGGCGAACAGATGGCTTCAACCAAATGGTCAAGATCCTCGAGTGGTTGAAAGAATCCTCCTGGAGCACTTTGTCGACGCCCTCCCGCCCAGGACCGCAGCATGGGTGAGATACCACCGTCCAACGGAGGTAAAAACAGCAGTGGCACTGGCTGAGGACCACCTAGCGGTCCAGAGGGACAACACACCGAAGGCAGCGGAAAGGCCCATCCCAGCTCCACGCCGACGACTCCCACCACCGGACCGATGGGCACTGGAGTGGCGCCCTCACCTGGCCGGAGGACCGGGAAGCAAGGATCAGGTCCCCTCCTTGAACAATCAACACAAGCACACACACACACGCACCCAGTCACACACACATGCACATCCAACAAGGGGGGGGGGGGGACCGGGGAGCTAATCCACTGTCTCCTTGTCTGTTTCAGGGTATCAGCGCTGTCCAGAGAGGGCTTCCCTCACAGAGGGCGCCTCAGACGCCCGGGCCGGTGTGCTGGGGTTGCGGTCAACCCGGTCACGTTCGCCGGAAGTGCTCCGTAATGGAGGTGGGGCATGTGATGCGGGTTATCGGGATCCCAGCACCCGCCCCTGATCCGGGGGAGACGTACTGTGTCCCAGTAAGAATACAAGGGAGTACATACCGGGCAATGGTGGATTCGGGCTGTAAACAGTCCATGATGCACCAAAACCTGGTTCGACCCGGGGTGTTGAGGCAGGCGAATTAGGTGTATTCATGGGGATGTGCACGAGTACCCGATTGTGCCAGTGGAAATTTGGTATGAAGGTCAAAAGCATAATGTTAAGGTTGCCGCAAGCGCGCACCTTACGCATCCCATAATTTTAGGAACAAATTGGCCGGGGTTTAACCAGTTAGTGACACAATGTGTGGGGATGCGTTCACGGACTGTAGGACAGGGGAATATCCGCGCAGTACTCGCTGGCGACGCGGATTCATCCGGCACTGACAGGCGGGAACCGGCAGGGGCTTCGCGGGAGGTCCCACTGGCCCTCCGCTGGCAGTCCACGGAGGATTTTCCCCTTGAGCAGTCCCACGATGAAACTTTGCGCGCGGCCTGGGACCAGGTGGTTTGCATAGACGGTCAGCTGGTGCGCCCGGGGAAAACGCAGGTATTCCCTCACTCTGTGATTATTAGGGATAGGTTATATAGAGTGAGCCGTGACACTCAAACAGGGGAGGAGTCCACCCAGTTGTTGGTGCCAAAACCCCGCTGGGAAATGGTTTTCCAGGGGGGGCACTGCAATCCCCTCGCTGGCCACTTGGGGTACGAGAAAACACTCAATGGGGTCATGGTCCATTTCTATTGGCCAGGCATTCGGGCAGACATACGCCGCTGGTGTGCTGCCTGTCCGGATTGCCAGCTGGTAAACCCGGCGGCCGTCCCGAAGGCCCCTTTGCGCCCATTACCACTCATGGAGGTCCCGTTCGAAAGAATTGGGATGGACCTCATCGGACCATTTAACCCAAGCACACGGGAATATCGCTTTGTGTTAGTTCTGGTGGATTACGCAACGCGGTATCCCGAAGCAGTGCCGCTGCGCTCCATCTATGCCAAGAGTGTGGCGCAAGCACTCTTCACGGTCATTTCCCGCGTCGGAATCCCGAAAGAGATTTTGACGGACCAAGGCATGTCCTTTATGTCACGCACGATAAAGGAACTGTACGGGTTATTGGGGATTAAAGCGATCCACACCAGTGTATACCACCCACAAACTGACGGGCTGGTGGAACGGTTTAATAAAACGCTGAAAACCATGATCAGTAAGTTCACGCACGAGGACAAACCTAATTGGGATAAATGGCTGGATCCCCTAATGTTTGCGATGCGGGAGGCA
The DNA here is from genome assembly GCF_033978795.1 of Nerophis ophidion. Taxonomy (NCBI): domain Eukaryota; kingdom Metazoa; phylum Chordata; class Actinopteri; order Syngnathiformes; family Syngnathidae; genus Nerophis; species Nerophis ophidion. The sequence continues at coordinate 34,670,846 of NC_084613.1, forward strand.
CCCCAGACCTCTACCGGTTTTGCACCGTTCGAGTTATTATACGGCAGGAAGCCGCGTGGCGTATTGGACCTAATTAAAGAAAGCTGTGAGGAAGGTTCAAGCCGCAGTAAAAACTAAATACAATACGTTATGGACCTGCGAGCAAAACTCCACCAGGTGGGGCACTTGACACGCGAAAATTTGCTCCGCGCCCAGCAACGGCAACAGCGTACGTACAACAAGGGAACCCAGCTGAGAAAATTTTCCCCGGGAGAAAAAATACTTGTACTACTCCCAACTTCCAGCTCAAAATTACTAGCAAAGTGGCAAAGACTCTTTGAGGTCACACGGCAGGTAAATGATGTGGACTACGAGGTTCGTCGCTCGGACCGAGGTGGAGGTTTACAAATTTATCATGTAAACCTACTGAAAGCATGGAGGGAGGCCCAGCCTGTCTCCATGGTGACGGTAGTGAGAGAGGAGGAGGAGTTGGGGCCAGAGATCCCGCACTCTGCTTCTTCTTCTCCTCTTCCCTGTGATGACCACCTCACATTGGGTCAAAGAGCGGAGGTTGCTGAGTTACAGCGGCGCTATGCAGATGTGTTCTCCTCGCGGCCCGGGCGCACGGATCTCATCCAACATCATATTGAGACCAGCCCGGGAATTACGGTGCGGTCTCGGCCATACAGGCTTCCCGAGCACAAACGCAAAATAGTGCGGGACGAATTAAAAACCATGCTGGAGTTAGGAGTAATAGAAGAATCCCACAGCGCATGGTGCAGCCCTATCGTTCTTGTAGGGAAGAAGGATGGGTCTGCGCGGTTCTGTGTGGATTACCGCAAGGTGAATGAGGTGTCACTTTTGACGCGTACCCAATGCCTCGGGTCGACGAGCTTCTGGATCGGCTGGGCACTGCTCGAGTCCTTGAGGCGGGCGGGGCTCACCGCCAACCCTGCGAAGTGCGCGGTTGGCCGGAGGGAGGTACAGTATCTGGGGTGCCACTTGGGGGGGGAAGGCTGCAGCCACAAGTTGACAAGACGGCGGCAATTGCGGCCTGTCCACCCCCCAAGACTAAAAAAGAGGTGAGGCAGTTTTTGGGACTGGCGGGCTACTACCGTAGATTTATTCCCCGGTTTGCAGACCTGACCAGCCCACTGACGGACCTCACCCGAAAGGGTGCTCCAGACCTGGTCCAGTGGACGGAGCGGTGCCAGCAGGTGTTTGAGGAGGTAAAGAAAGCACTCTGTGAGGAGCCGGTACTGCGCATGCCAAATTTTAACATTCCTTTCTGTCTGCAGGCGGACGTGTCGGGCCGGAGACTGGGGCCATTTTGACTCAGCGGGTGGAGGGCGTCGATCGCCCCATACTGTACATCAGCCGGAAATTGTCGGACCGGGAGGCGAGGTACAGTTCGGTGCAGAGGGACTGCCTCGCCATCCGGTGGGCGGTCGGGGCCCTCCGCTACTACCTGCTGGGGCGGGCCTTCAGTCTCTGCTCAGATCACAAACCTCTCCAGTGGCTCCACCGTATGAAGGACTCCAATGCGCGGATCACCCGGTGGTATCTCGCATTACAACCCTACAACTTCCGGGTGGTCCACAGGCCGGGAGCGCAGATGGCCGTGGCAGACTTCCTCTCTCGCCCAGCTATTGGGGGGGGATTGGGGGGAGTGGGCGCGGCCTGACGGGCGCCCGGCCTGTGTCTGGCGGTGGAGGCATGTGGAGAGGGGCGTGTTCCACGCGTCCCCTGCGGGCGGGGTATGTGCAGGGGCCGGCCATGAAGCAGCCAACAGGTGAGTGGATACCTCAGGTGGAACAAGTTATCTAATCACCTGTTCCCTTTATTAGCAGCGCTGGAGACCATGAAGCGGGAGAGACATGAGGACGCAGGAGGACGCAGGGCATGGGCACAGAGACGAACAAGAGACAGCTGAAAAGCTGGACAGACGGACAATTGTGTAAAGTAAAAGATTTATTAAATACTGTGTCAAACCTGTATCCTGAGCTGTGTGATACTGTGGTCAGAAGAAGCCGGGCGAGACGCAGGAAACTTCCACACCCACCTTCTGTTTTTTCATGTACATTCTGAGTATCTTTTCAGTACAAAAAAAGGATTTCTTTCTATTTTTGTGATGGTCTGTTACAACGTTTTAGTATCAGACATAAATGTGTGAGTGTTTGTACCATTGTGTGATCAACGTTTATACATTTTTGCAGAACCTTGGGATTTGTTCAGTAATGCACCTCCACTTTTTACAGTGTTCATAAAAATGGATCCTAGCACATACAGCAGATTAAACGGCCTGTGGCGTGTAGTGCTGCACAGGGGCGTCACTGGACCTAATACTGTACTGGGGCACACCTGGGGCACAAATAATTCATGTGAGCGTGCAAAGCGCGCGAGCAAAATCCTTTTTAGCACTTATTTATCATAAAAAATACATAAATAGTGCTTTAAACTATGAAATCATATCAGATTATGTTGTATGGATCTTTGATAAACCACCTGAAATTAACTAATGCATTTGACCTACTTGTGCACTTTTTTACTCCAGACTTCTAAACTGCTACTGGTAAAAGCAAAAAGGAAGAGCAATGAATCTTTTTGAAATATTTATTGCAGTAATCATCTGCAAATTTAACATCTACAAAAGTAAAACAAAAAATAAAGCACCCCACATCTCTGGGTTATTTATATTATTTAATTTCCATTTATGGCAATGTGGCTAATCCCATTTCAGATACACAAAACTATAAAATATACACAAAACAATAAAGCCACAGTAGTAGACTAAATGAACAACTGTTTGTCTGTTCAGGGAATCATTTTCTGAGAAGTAAACTGTAACGTCTCGTTTTCATTTTTGCAAAGTGGTCAATCACTCTGGACAGACATGGAAATATTACAGTAACTGTTATACAGTTAACCAGTGGTTCCCAACTGCTGGGTCGTGACATAAAAGTGGATTGTGTGTCATTTTCAGTGAGTCACAGTCAGATGAGTGCATGAAAAAAAAAAGTTTAGAGAGAAAAAAATCAAATTGTGGCAACAAAACCAGATTATTTTAGCCTTTTTTCTAGTGATTATTAGTGAGTATTTTAGCAAAAGGCAAACCGACTAACAAGTTGGAGGAGGACTCAGGACGGACATGGAAATATATTTTAAAAAAATCTAAATGGGGCAACAAAACCCGATATTTTCAGCCATCTTTCTGAAAACAAATACAGAAATGTTACTATTTTTTCTGGAAACAAAACCAGATGCTTTAGCTGTAACCATTTTTCTGGTGACAAAACAAGATTATTTTAGTCAAAGTCACACCGATTAACAAGACAAGTCTATTGTGCTATTTTTCTGTGAAATAAAGTTGAATGATTTAAAAATTTGTCTCACAACTTTATGATATGGAAAAATGTTTTTCTTCCTGAAGATAAACCATTTGAGAAGCACTCAACTAACACATGCTGACTCCAAATCATCATTGATGCAGAACCAGCAGACAATAACAAACATTATGTTTCATGTTCTTTGGAAATTCCCCCGACAGCTCGTACAGCAAATGAATATGTTTGTCTTGATACAAGGACTAATGTTAGCTAACTTAGCATCAACTTAAGACAATGATGTTGCCTAGCTAGCTAGGACTTCCCTTACATCTCTCATTCCTGCTGCTTCTTCTCTGCTGCGGGTGAATAACTTTCTGATATCCATCTAGGAGTTACAGTTTGAGTCAAATCAAAATCAAAATAATGTAATTAACAAATTGTTTTTGGCTAACGTTACCTACCTCACGCAGTGATTCGCAGCCCGTCTCTCTCTCTCTCTCTCTCTCTGTCTCTCTCTCTCAACCGAAGTCTCGATCCACACATGAACAAATTACCTTATTAATTAGACACGTGCTCATTGTTAGTGGAGTGAATACAGTAGCAATCAATTACCATACTAAGTAGTATGTGCGCTGTTGTCAATGTTACGTAGACTTAAAACTCTGAAGCGTTTTTTTTTTTATTGGTGAAATTTTTACTGGGGCACTGCAGATCAACAGTGGGGCACGTGCCCCAGTGAAATATGTCTGGCGACGCCCCTGCGGTAGACGAAAACGTGACTGCTGTTGTGGTGTGTTGTTGCCGCGCTGGGAGGACGTTAATGAAACTGCCTAACAATAAACCCACATAAGAAACCAAGAACTCGCCCTCGATCATTCTACAGTTATAACGTCATTGGGCCGGCACTCTGTTTATATTGTGGGAAAGCGGACGTGATCATTTCGCGATATTGCCATATATTTGCTGAAAGGATTTAGTAGAGAACATCGACGATAAAGTATGCAACTTTTGGTCGCTAATAAAAAAGCCTTGCCTGTACCGGAAGTAGCAGACGATGTGCGCGTGACGTCACGGGTTGTCAGGCTCCTCACATCCTCACATTGTTTATAATCATGGCCACCAGCAGCAAGAGCAATTCGGAACAAGAAAGCAACAATTTCCCCATTAATTTGAGCGAGGATGAAAGATTCGTGGATGAGGAAAGTTAGAGTGAAGCACTAAAAAAAATAAAAATAAAAATAAAAAAGGCGACGGCTTCTAGTGGAAGCAATTCAGATGTTATTAAACACATTTACTAGGATAATTCAGGAAAATCCCTTATCTGCTTATTGTGTCAATAGTGTTTTAGTGAGATTATAAAGTCATACCTGAATGTCGGAGGGCTGCGGTGAACGCCAGTGTCTCTCAGAGAAGCCAATGGAGGACCCAAGATCACAGCTGCCTTTTTGACAGCTGCAGGAGGAAGTCCCATAATCCACTCAAGTCTCCGGTAAGAGCCGACTTAATATCACAATTGGTTGACATGTGGTAGAGAAACATGTTCGCTTGACCGCTCTGTGTTAAGGCTTCACAACAAACAAAGAAACACCGGCTGTGTTTCGGTTGCTAAAGACAGCTGCAATCCACCGCTTTTCACCAACAGCATTCTTCTTTGACGTCTCCAATATTAATTGAACAAATTGCAAAAGATTCAGCAACACAGATGTCCAAAATACTGTGTAATTATGCGATGAAAAGAGACGACTTTTAGCCGTGAGTGGTGCTGGGCTAATATGTCCGCTCCAACCAATAACGTCACAAACACGCGTCATCATTCCGCGACGTTTTCAACAGGAAACTCTGCAGGAAATTTAAAATTGTAATTTAGTAAACTATTCCGCCGTATTGGCATGTGTTGCAATGTTAAAATTTCATCATTGATATATAAACTATCAGACTGCATGGTCGGTAGTAGTGGGTTTTAGTAGACCTTTAATGGTATTTAAATGTAAAAAAAAGGAATGCATGCATTGGCTTTTATGACTCTAGGTGTGCCTAATGATGTGTCCAGCCAGTGCACCTCTGCGTTCAACCTGTTACTATGTCTTCTTGCTACGTCATCAGCAGGGTGCTTAAGTGATGACTGGCAATTTCTTCATTATGGGCCGCAGAGGGAGTACTGCTATAGGGGCGTGTTCAGCAGTTAGCCAGGTCCCGGGGGTCAGCAGGTGTGAGGAAGCTCCCTGGGAGAGATCAGCAGAAATGGGGTATTGATCAAGCCATTAGTGGGAGGATACTGTTATATGTGGGCTAACTCCTCCACTCAATTATGTAATTAAAGCTTTAAAGGCCTACTGAAACCCACTACTACCGACCACGCAGTCTGATAGTTTATATATCAATGATGAAATATTAACATCGATACACATGCCAATACGGCCGGTTTAGTTTATTAAATTGCAATTTTAAATTTCGCGCAAATTATCCTGTTAAAAAAGTTGCGGTATGATGACGCGTATGGTGAAGCGGCGTACGCGTGACGTCTCGGATTGGGGCGGACATTTTAATTATGCTTTAATCGCATAATTACACAGTATTCTGGACATCTGTGTTGCTGAATCTTTTGCAGTTTGTTCAATTAATAACAGAGACGTCAAAGAAGAAAGATGTAGGTTGCAAGCGGTGTATTGCAGCCACCTTTAGCAACACAAACACAGCCGGTGTTTCCTTGTCTACATTCCCGAAAGATGACGGTGAATCTTTACTATGGAACAGAGCGGTCAAGCGAACATGGTTCCCTAGCACATGTCAATTGGCAGGTTTCGGTGAGAAAATGGTGGTAATAAGTCGGCTCTTACCTTAGACATTAGCGGAGAGCTTGCATCGTTCCTCCTGCAGCTGCGGACTCTCTCGCCTCTTCCCACTGGCCGCGACCTACCGTCAGATGCTTACATTGTGGAGGAGGGAAAAAAAAAATCTCAGCCCGGCTGTCTGCGCCTCGTCAAGAAACGTGGCTTCCCTTGGAGACACTGGTTGGTCACCACACCCGTGGCCACACCCCTCCGACTTTCAGGTACGACCATATAATTTCACTAAAACACTAGTAACACAATAAGAAGATAAGGGATTTTCCAGAATTATCCTAGTAAATGTGTCTAATAGCATCTGAATCGCTCCCACTGCCCTCGTCTTTTTTTTTTCTTTCTAGTCCTTCACTCTCACTTTCCTCATCCACAATAAAAAATCTCAGTCGGGCTGCCTGCGCGTCGTTGAGAAACGTGGCTTCCTTTGGAGACACTGGCGGTCACCACACCTGTGGCCACACCCCTCCGACTTTCAGGTACGGCCATATAATTTCACTAAAACACTAGTAACACAATAAGAAGATAAGGGATTTTCCAGAATTATCCTAGTAAATGTGTCTAATAACATCTGAATCGCTCCCACTGCCCTCGTCTTTTTTTTTCTTTCTAGTCCTTCACTCTCACTTTCCTCATCCACAATAAAAAATCTCAGTCGGGCTGCCTGCGCGTCGTTGAGAAACGTGGCTTCCTTTGGAGACACTGGCGGTCACCACACCCGTGGCCACACCCCTCCGACTTTCAGGTACGACCACATAATCTCACTAAAACACTAGTAACACAATAAGCAAATAAGGGATTTTCCAGAATTATCCTAGTAAATGTGTCTAATAACATCTGAATCGCTCCCACTGCCCTCGTCTTTTTTTTCTTTCTAGTCCTTCACTCTCACATTCCTCATCCACGAATCTTTCATCCTCGCTCAAATTAATGGGGAAATCGTCGCTTTCTCTGTCAGAATCGCTCTTGCTGCTAGTGGCCATGATTGTAAACAATGTTCAGATGTGAGGAGCTCCACAACCCGTGACGTCACGCGCACATCGTCTGCTACTTCCGGTTCAGGCAAGGCTTTTTTATTAGCGACCAAAAGTTGCGAACTTTATCGTTGATGTTCTCTACTAAATCCTTTCAGCAACAATATGGCAATATCGCGAAATGACCAAGTATGACACCAGGGGCGTCACTAGACCTAATACTGTACTGGGGCACACCTGGGGCACAAATAATTCATGTGAGCGTGCAAAAACATTTTTAGCACTTATTTATCATAAAAAATACATAAATAGTGCTTTAAACCAGTGGCCCCCAACCTTTTTGTATCCGCGGACCGGTCAACGCTTAATAATTTGTCCCGCGGCCCGGGGGGGTGTCCTTTTTTGTTCTTTTTTTTTTTTTTCTTCTTTGTCATGAAAAAGGGACGTTTTTGTCATGAAAAAGGGAGTTATTTTGTGGTTGGTGCACTATTTGTAAGTGTATATTGTGTTTTTTTTATGTTGATTTAATAAAATTAAAAAAATTAAAAAATGTTCTTTTTTTTAATTTTTTATAAAAAATTATTTTGCGGCCCGGTACCAATCAGCGATGGTTGGGGACCACTGCTTTAAACTATGAAATCATATCAGATTATGTTGTATGGATCTTTGATTAACCACCTGAAATTAACCAATGCATTTGACCTACTTGTGCACTTTTTTACTCCAGACCTCTAAACTGCTACTGGTAAAAGCAAAAAGGAAGAGCAATGAATCTTTTTGAAATATTTATTGCAGTAATCATCTGCAAATTTAACATCTACAAAAGTAAAACAAAAAATAAAGCACCCCACATCTCTGGGTTCTTTTATATTATTTAATTTCCATTTATGGCAATGTGGCTAATCCCATTTCAGATACACAAAACTATAAAATATACACAAAACAATAAAGCCACAGTAGTAGAATAAATGAACAACTGTTGTGTGTTTGTTCAGGGAATCCTTTTCTGAGAAGTAAACTGTAACGTCTCGTTTTCATTTTTGCAAAGTGGTCAATCACTCTGGACATACATGGAAATATTACAGTAACTGTTATACAGTTGACCAGTGGTTCCCAACTGCTGGGTCGTGACATAAAAGTGGATTGTGTGTCATTTTCAGTGAGTCGCAGTCAGATGTGTGCATGAAAAAAAAAAGCTTAGGCAGAAAAAAATCAAATTGTGGCAACAAAACCAGATATTTTTAGCCATTTTACTAGTGACTATCAGTGAGTATTTTAGCAAAAGGCAAACTGACTAACAAGTTGGAGGAGGACTCAGGACAGACATGGAAATATATTTTAAAAAAATCTAAATGGGGCAACAAAACCCGATATTTTCAGACATCTTACTGAAAACAAATACAGAAATGTTACTATTTTTTCTGGAAACAAAACTGGATGCTTTAGCTGTAGCCATTTTTCTGGTGACAAAACAAGATTATTTTAGTCAAAGTCACACCGATTAACGAGACAAGTCTACTGTGCTATTTTTCTGTGAAATACACTTGAATGAATAAAAAATTTGGCTCACGACTTGATGATATGGAAACATCTTTTTCTTCCTGGAGATAAACCATTTGAGAAGCACTCAACTAACACATGCTGACTCCAAATCATCATTGATGCAGAACCAGCAGACAATAACCAACATTATGGTTCATGTTGATTGGAAATTCCCCCGACAGCTCGTACAGCAAATGAATATGTTTGTCTTGATACAAGGACTAATGTTAGCTAACTTAGCATCAACTTAAGACAATGATGTTGCCTAGCTAGCTAGGACTTCCCTTACATCTCTCATTCCTGCTGCTTCTTCTCTGCTGCGGGCGAATAACTTTCTGATATCCATCTAGGTGTTACAGTTTGAGTCAAATCAAAATCAAAATAATATAACTAACAAATTGTTTTTGGCTAACGTTACCTACCTCAGGAGTGATTCGCAGCCTCTCTCTCTCTCTCTCTCTCTCTCTCTCTCTCTCTCTCTCTCCCTCTCTCTCTCTCTGTCTGTCTCTCTCTGTCTCTCTCTCTCAACCGAAGTCTCAATCCATACGTGGATAAATTACCATATTAATTAGCCATATGCTCATTGTTAAGTGGAGTGAATACAGTAGCAATCAATTACCATACTAAGTAGTATGTGCGCTGTTGTCTATGTTATGTAGACTTAAAACTCTGAAGCGTTTTTATTTTATTGGTGAAATTTTTACTGGGACACTGCAGATCAACACTGGGGCACGTGCCCCAGTGAAATCTGTCTGGCGACGCCCTTGGTGCTGCATAACCTGCCTCTTTTTAACGACCTGTGTCACGTGACTTCAAACTTGACACCTCATCGGCTGGTTCTGAGACAGGATCGATTGCTTCAGCCTTAATTTACTGGAAGTGTGTCTTGCGTTCTGAAGCAGCAAATTTTTCTACACTGTTTTTTTAAACACTGAATCGTTATACGGAGCAGCGTGGCTCGGTTGAAAGAGAGGCCGTACCAGCAAAATGAGGGTTCTAGGTTCGATTCCCGCTTCTGTTATCCTATTCTCCGACGTTGTGTCCTTGGACAAGACGCAGTTCCACCAAAACTGGTTTATATCTAGTTTAAAGATGTAGCTAATGGGTTTGTCTATGTAAAGCGCGTTGAGTCACTATAAGCGCTCTATAAATGTAATCACTTCACACTGAACTTTTGAACATTACATTTTTAAATCACTGTACGGCCTGAGACCGGTAGGTTGGGAGTTCAAATCCCGGCCGAGTCATACCAAAGACTATAAAAAAATGGGACCCATTGCCTTCCTGCTTGGCACTCAGCATCAAGGGTTGGAATTGGGGGTTAAATCACCATAAATGGATACCGGGCACGGCACTGCTGCTGCCCACTGCTCCCCTCACTTCCCAGGGGGTGAACAAGGGGATGGGTCAAATGCGGAGGACAAATTTCCCCACACCTAGTGAGTGTGTGACAATCATTGGTACTTTAACTTTAACTTTAAACAATTAATTTTGCTACACCAACTTTTTCTACAATTAATTTTCATACAATTAATTAATCAATTCTTTTCAAAGAAATTGCCAGTATAATATGATGCAAAAATATTTAATTCACAAACAGTGTCAAAAACAGCTTTCAGAAATGAACCTCCATACTGGCCCTATGGTTAAGACACAATGGTGTATGGCGTGCAAAGAGGTAAAAATGTGTCATCTTGAGAATGAGATAGATAGCATAATAAAATGATGAGCAGTTTGTGGAAACATGCATGGATGCTATGAATGGTGCAGGCGTACGATTTATGTTAATTACTCCAACTACTAGAGAGAAAGAAAAAGGACACAAACAAACAAGAGTTTCATCAGAGAAGATAGTTCTATTGTTGGTGCAGACAACTTGCTCTTTGGTCTGGTGTATATGTAAGGGTGCTCCTGAAAAACATGATTGATTTATGTTACAGAAACAACTGTTCTGTCCATAAGCATGCAGTAAATAAGGGTGTTGTTCTACCTTTGGTGGAAAAATGAGTTTTGTTGGCTCAGAGAAGGCGTCAATCATCTCCTTTTCTCCTTCTGGCTGGAACTAGACAGACAAAAACATATTTTTCATCATGATGAACTTGAACAGAAGGGGTTTTAGTGTGACCGTTAAGTAAGTTAAAATGTACACTTAAAAAAACTTGTATGACTGACACAGATTGACCCTGGAACAGATCATTTCTGCTTGCATGATTTCTAGTGAGAAAAGTGTTTTTTAGCGTAGAGATTGTTGTGTAGTATAAAATAATTATTGAAAAGTCACCATGCTGTTCCACAGTCCTTTGGCCAGGTTCTCGTGTCCTTTGACAGTAAAGTGGAAACAGAAGAAACCTGAGTCCACCGTACCGGTCTCATGTTTTTACAAAAAAAAAAAAATCAAAAGCCATAATATGCTACAAAAAGTTTGGTGTGCTTGTTGATTTGTGTGTGCGTGTTACAGGAAGTCTGGGTGGTCCTGCCTTTCCAATAAAGGCTGTAGATTGATGGCGAAGTCCTTTTTGAAGAAACGGTCGCCATCGAGAAGTTGTCGCAGTTTTCTCTGCAGACAAGCAACATCCTGAGCTAACGTGACTAAAAGTGCAGCAATTCCTTTTTCATCGCTGTTAATTGGTTCCTGACACAACCGTGATGAATGAGTAGGAATTGTTATTTATAAATCCAACATTTTCGCAATTATAGCATTAAAAAAACATGTTTACTACATTGTAAATACATTTTTCAACATTATGAGAGCCTTATCATTAACGTGAATGTGACGATGTGTCACATTTACGTCAGGTTGTGTTTCCTTGGTTAGTGCTTATTTCCTGTCAGCGCTCTTATTTTGGTTCGACTTCCTGCTTGTCTCCCTGAGCGCCGTTTCCCCTCACATGATGCTGATTGGCAGCCTGGCCATTCCTGTTGTCAATCAGCTGGCTGCTATTTATGCCTGCTTCGCCCTCCAGTAAGGGCTCGACGATAGGTCTCCCGTCCAAAGGCAAAACCTAGTAACTCACTTCTAGCTGATTTTGAGAAAACAAAGGAAAACCAATCTATCTTGATGCTGTCTTACAAAGATCTACAAAGTCATCAAATATATAGATGTTTTCTTGAGCTTTCATTTTCTTGCCGATTAAGCCATGGATTGAATCTGCTCTCATGAACGTGTGCCCTTTCTCCAGATATTTTATTACAATCTCGGGAGGGCCCCATTCTGCGTTTGCACATTGGGCAGCGTCCAGTTTTTATTTTGACCTCCACAGTTATCTGCCCAAAAGAGTATGCAAGGGGAAGAATCAAGAACAATACATTTAATGAAGGTGCTTGCAACGTCCTGGGCCAATCTTCCAAATATCCCCTCGTGCCATAATATCACATAATCAGGTTGACCGTCGGCCCCCATTCGTGCATATGTCTCATTAAAGACAATAAGGCGATTGACAAAGAAGCTCCTATTGGTCCCTTGAGATACTAGGTTTTTCTGTTGTATCTACACGGTTATGTGGTAGTTGTTAGGTCCTGCCATGCGCGTAACAGCTTACTTACGGAAGAAATTACAATATCGCATACACTAATGTAAAGCATATCACCTAGGAACTCCAAAATTATTATCAGCTCAGTTTTGACCAAAACTGAGTTACTGGGTTTAGCCTTTGGACGGGAGAGGTTTCCTGGTATTCTGTTTGCTGTCTCCTGTTATCCCGGTTCCCGGTTCCTGTTTTCCCTGCATTACCTTTTGACATTTAAGTCCTGTTTGAGTCATGTTTTCAGCCGCCTACTGCTCCAGCTTTGGAAACACCATCCTCGTCTCCGACGGGCCGTCCCATGGCGTCACCATCCACTTCCTATACCGGCGGTTCATCCCACGGCGTCGCCATCCTTTTCGTTTCCGGCGGGCCGTCCCAAGGTGTTGTCATCTTCCTCCCCTCTGGCGAGCCGTCCCAAGGTGTTGTCATCCTACGGCGGCGTCATTCTCATCTCCGTCGGGTCGTACAATGGCCCTGTCATCCTCGTCTCCGGCGGGCCGTCACATGGCCCTGTCATCCTCGTCTCCGGCGGGCCGTCACATGGCCCTGTCATCCTCGTCTCCGGCGGGCCATCCGACGGTGCCTTCATATTTGTTCCCAGCGGGATGTCCCACGTCGCGTCCTCTATGCTTGTCACCTCCAAGACCTACTGCTTACCTGCCGCACGGACGGCCATCAGACGCCCACATGCCTCCTCATCGGCCAAGCGAGTGGCTGTTTCGTAGTCGCTCGCCTTGCCAGATGCAACTCCGCCCTCCTGTGACTTTTGAACCTTGGTTTTTTGGGGGGACATCTAGAATCCATTTCCTAAAAGGGGAGAGAGCGGGAGGTGTTCTGTGACGATATGTCACATTCACTTCGGGTTGTGTTTACTTCGTTGGTGGTTATTTCCTGTCAGTGCTCTTATTTTGGTTACATTTCCTGCTTGTCTCCCTTAGTGAAGGAAAAAAAAGGGAGGAGAGGATGAGTTACTTTTGAAGCAGGCAACCCAGCGTCGGCTTGTGGACATCTCTGAGAGGCTTCATGGGGAGGATCGGCACCACATTCACGATGGTCCTCGGGATCTGAGGGGCAGGAAGAAGAGTGAATACGCTTTATTTATATTTGTTGGTGAAACGCTCACCTTGTCCATCATCATGTCGAGGGCTTCAGTCATGTAGTGCAGTGGTCCCCAACCTTTTTGTTGCTGCGGACCGGTCAACGCTTGATAATTTGTCCCGTGGCCCGAAATGGGAGGTTTTTGTCATGAAAAAGGGAGGTTTTTTGGGTTGGTGCACTAATTGTAAGTGTATCTTGTGTTTTTTATGTTGATTTAATAATTAAAAAAAAGATAAAATAAAATAAAAAAATAATAAAAAAATCTTCTGCGGCCCGGTACCCGGTGGTTTGGGACCACTGATGTAGTGGATGAAACTGTCAACAGAAAACAGTGTCTGTGACACAAGAAGACCATGAGGGCTCCTGAGAAGTTCCCAGAGAAGGAACCAGAGACGGTCCCAGAGAAGATACCGAAGAAGGTACCAGAAAAGGTACCAGAGAAGGTTCCAGGGAAGGTCTCAGAGAAGGTTCCAGGGAGGCCCACCTTGTTCTTGCAGTAAATACAGACATGGTTCATACCGATCAGCACGGTCACCACCTTCCAGTCTTGGTGGAAGGTCAGACCCTGAAATAAAGAGTCTGTAATTGAAAGTAAACAACAACAATTATTTATTTATTGTGCGCTTGCATGACAGATGACACGTACGGGGTATGATTAGAATGTGTTTATACTGTGATGGATCTGATCTGACACGTTCCTGCCAGACAACAGACGAAGGCATCAATGGACGGCACACAGGTTTTAATCCCGATTGACCAAACGGGAGGGTGACTTAAAGCGTGTTGTGTCCCGTCACGGCAAAGTTGAAGCCCGTCTGGTTGGCGGTGACGGTTCGTCCGTGAATGCATAACCTCGGAGTTGAAGAGTTTGAAAATATCTGTGGACGGCAAATTACATGACAGATAAACACAAGGCATGTCTTTTAACACGAGAACGCCCAGGGTTTTCTTACACCCCCTGCCATTCCCAGAAGGCAGCCCAAAGGGTGACTAGTTTAAAATTTACCACTCAGTGACCGACAATTATTCACCTTACTTTCATAATTGCAGCCATCACAGTGGATTATGGAGGAAAACGTGAATGCTCATGTTAGAGGGAGTTTTTTTTTTGATTGATTGAAACTTTTATTAGTAGATTGTACAGTACAGTACAAATTTCGTACAATTGACCACTAAATGGTAACACCCGAATACGTTTTTCAACTTGTTTAAGTTGGGGTCCACGTTAATCAATTCATGGATATGCTTGAACAGAAGGATGCTTCAAACATCTACTGAGAGTTGTCGTGGTTCTGTAGGACTGTAGGTAATATTAGCTGTATGTGGATTATTTTTTTCATTAGTCATATAGATTTTTTTATGAATGTTCAAATGGTTTATTTTTATCATCATTCATACAGATCTGGGGATGTCTTTGGGGATGTCTTGGATCCGTCCCTTGACGGGGAGGCTATGAGTAGCTGTGCAATTGGGGAGGCACAGGTACTTCTAATTCCAGTGGATCTGCCGCAGTCGCCGCCATCCACCCTGCTGGGTCTACAAATGCAGCCATCCACGGCAGTGGGCCTGCGGAGGCCGCCATCAAACCCGGTGGGCCTTCCCATGCCAACAGACGGCTCCATCCACGCCGGCAGACAAGCCGCCAGCTCCTCTAGCTCTGCCCACGCCGACAGACAAGGTGCCTGCTCCTCTGGCTCCGCCCTTTCCGGCAGACGAGCCGCCTGCTCTTTTGGCTTCGCCCACGCCGGCGACATAGTCATCTCGTCTCTGGCTCTGCCCACGCCCATGCCGTCGACATCGTCATCCTCGTCTCTGACTCCGCCCACGCCGGCGACATCATTATCCTTGTTTCTGGTTACACCCACGCTGAGGACATCGTCATCCTTGTCTCTCGCTCCGCCCATGGCGGCGACACAGTCATCCTCGTCTCTGGCCCTGCCCACACCGACAACATCGTCATCCTCGTCTCTGGCTCTGCCCATGCAAACGACATGGTCTTACTCGTTTCTGGCTTCGCCCACACCGACGACATGGTCTTCCTTGTCTCATTCTCCGCCCACGCCGACGACATGGTCTTCCTCGTTTCTGGCTCCGCCTACACCGACGACATCAGCCTCCTCGTCCCTGACGTGCCGTCCCCAGCGTTGCCAGCTTCCTCGTCTCCGGCGGGCCGTCCCACGACTTCGCCAGTGTCTCTAGCATCATCGCCACCGTGACCTCCAGCTGGCATGGGCAACCGCCTCGCCAATTGCGGTGGCGTTCAACTCACCATCGCCACCTGACTCTTCCGCTGGTTGCGGGGACACTTGCCCTGGCGACCCTCCACCCTCCCGTGACTTTGGACTTTTGGTTATGTTCGGGTTTTTTTCTGTGTTTGGGTTTTATTTCCCATCAGCGCTCTTATTTTGGTTCCTTTTTCTGCATGTCACCCTTAGCGCTGGTTTCCCTCACCTGTCCCTGATTGGCAGTCTGGCACACCTGGTTTCTCGTATTTTGTATCCTGTTTACTATTGAACTTTTCCTTGGTTCCTGTTTGCTGTCTCCAGTTCTTCTTGTTTCCTGTTTGCTGGTACCTGTTAGCTGTTTCCAGTTTGCCTGTTTCCTGTTTCTTGATTCCTGTTTTCCTGCATTTTATTTTTTACATTATAAGTCATGTTTTCCTGCATCAAGCCTGCCATCTCTGCATCTTGGGGTTCGTCACCAGCACTTCTTGATTTACTGTATGATAAAAATAATCCACATCGTTCATGAGGATTATTTTTATCATCATTCATCCATCCATCTATCCATCCATCCATTTTCTACCGCTTGTCCCTTTTGGGCCCGCTGGAACCTATCTCAGCTGCATTTGGGCAGAAGGCAAGGTACATCCTGAAAAAGTCACCATTCATCATTTATATAGATCTTTTTATGATCGTTCATAAGGATAATTTTTATCATCATTCATATAGATATTTTTATGATTGTTCATGTGGATCATTTTTATCATCATTAATAAAGATCTTTTTTATGAACATTCATGTGGATTATTTTTAATATTATTCATATAGATCTTTTTATGCTCATTCATGTGGATAATTTTTATCATCACTCATATCGATCTTTTTATGATCGTTCATGTGGATTATTTAATCATTCATATAGATCTTTTTATGATTGTTGATGTGGATCATTTTTATCATCATTCATATCGATCTTTTTATTATTGTTTATGTGGATTATTTCATCATTCATATAGATCTTTTAAGATCGTTCATGTGGATCATTTTTCATCATTCATATCAATCTTTTTTATGATTGTTTATGAGGATTATTTCATCATTTTATGTAGCCCTTTGAGAGACTCGTGATTTAGGGCTATATAAGCAAACATTGATTGATTTATTGATTGATTCATATCGATCTTTTTATGATAATTTATGATAAAAAATAATCCACATCGTTCATATGGAATATTTTTATCATCATTCATATGAATCTTTTTATGATTGTTCATATGGATTATTTTATATCTTCATTTATATAGATTGTTTTATGATCGTTCACATGTATCATTTTTATCATCATTCATATAGATCTTTTTTTTTATAACCGTTCACATGTATCATTTTTTATCATCATTCATATCGATCATTTTATGATCGTTCATGTGGATATTTTTTTATTGTCATTCATATGGATATTTTGCTGTTGTTTCTAAACATTCTACATAACAGTACCTATGTTTTCTGTGCCTTGTTGCTTTTTGTGCACTTTTTTTTTTTTTTTTTTCCTGCACTCTGCTTATTGTCTCTGTATTATGGTGTACCACTTGACACAGACCATAACCATATTGATTTTGTACTGGTTTTGACACGACCCTGGTATCAATAAATGCATTATTGGCGTCGATATGCACTCATCCGAAATATCCAAAGAAATTAAATCATGACATAACTCAGATGAAGTCATCACTTTACAACTGCAGCAACACAACAATCATAATAACATATAAAATAAATCAAATCATGACATGACTCATGTTAAGTCACTACTTTGCAACAACAGCAACACAACAATCACAATAATATATAAAATAATCTAAATCCTTACATGACTCAGATGAAGTCATCACTTTAAACTACAGCAACACAACAATCATAATGATATATAAAATAAATGAAATCACAACATAACTCAGATGAAGTCATCACTTTACGACTACAGCAAAACAACTATCATAATAATGTATCATAGAAACAAAATCATGACATAACTCAGATGAAGTCATCACTTTATGACTACAGCAACACAACTATAATAATAATACATAGGAAATAATCAGTTAACACTAACAGCTCACACAAAAACAATGTTTTAGCACCACAAATGAATGGAATATGTTCCGAGTTACCACAAACGTTTGCTTTAAAAGTGTCGTATTACGATTTTATTTCTAACTTCTTTGTGGTCTACATAACATGTCATGATGGTTCTTTGGTCAAAATGTTACATAGATTATGTTTTACAGACCATCTTCCAGACGCTTTCTGACCGTCTCTTTGTGGTTGCTCTTATTTACGTGCCTCCACTTCGACCGTGTCTTCTCCCTGTCATCCATGTTGTAGTTTTTAGCACTTCCATAGCCAGACTACTGACAGATTTGTGTGACAGTTAGAACTATACACTACTTTCTATTAGAAATGGCAACAGCTGCGGATGCATGTGCATTTTATTTTATTTTATTTTTTATTATTATTTAATTTTTCCAAGATGGCGCTGCTATAGTGGCTGCTGTTGGCAGGAGCTCAGTGCTCTTGTGTCATCCTTTTGTGTTTCCCTCTTGTTTTCATGTGTTATTATATTTTTTTTGCCTTTTGGTCTGGGACCCTTTGGGATTGTGTGACAAGGGGTGGCACTTTTTTGACCTCTGCGGTGCTTTTTTTGTGGACTTCTGGATCTGCCTCCCGGGAGCCTTTTGGCCATGGAGACCAGCTCCTGGGTGTCTGCCACACCAGAGTCGGTTTGGAGAGACTGGAGGAGATGCGGATGAGGGGACAGGGCTGCGGAGCTAGCACTGAGTGCTGAGTTTTTTCTTGCCCTGATGTGGGTTCTGAGCCGAGGATATCGTTGTGGCTTGTGCAGCCCTTTGAGACACTTGTGATTAAGAGCTATATAAATAAACTTTGTTTTGATTGATTAATGGTAATGAAGTGTGGGTCTTGACTGAAAGAATAAGATCGCAAATACAAACGGCTGAAATGAGTTTCCTAAGAAGGGTGGCTGGCATCTCCCGTAAAGATAGAGTGAGAAGTTCAGTCACCTGAGAAAGACTCGGAGTAGAGCCGCTGCTCCTTCGCTTGAAAAGGAGCCAGTTTAGGTGGTTCGGGCATCTTGTGCGGATGCCTCATGAGCGTCTCCCTAGGGAGGTCCTTGTTGCATGTCCCACTGGGAGGACACCCCGGGGCAGGCCAAGGACCAGATGGGGGGATCACATCTCCTCTTTGGCCTGGGAATGCTTCGCGATCCCCCAGGAGGAAGTTGCTAATGTTGCTCGGAAGAGGGAAGTCTGGGGGTCTCTGTTGGAGCTGTTGGAGCTGTTGTCCCCGCGACCCGATTCCAGATAAGCGGTTGAAGATCGATGGATAGATGATTGATTGATGATAAAAATGTTATCAAGATCCTTCTTCCTTGTACAAACCCCGTTTCCATATGAGTTGGGAAATTGTGTTAGATGTAAATATAAACGGAATACAATGATTTGCAAATCATTTTCAACCCATATTCAGTTGAATATGCTACAAAGACAACATATTTGATGTCAAACTGATAACATTTTTTTTTTTTTTTGCAAATAATCATGAACTTTAGAATTTGATGCCAGCAACACATGACAAAGAAGTTGGGAAAGCTGGCAATAAATAGTGATAAAGTTGAGGAATGCTCATCAAACACTTATTTGGAACATCCTACAGGTGTGCAGGCTAATTGGGAATAGGTGGGTGCCATGACTGGGTATAAAAGCGCCTTCCATGAAATGCTAAGTAATTCACAAACAAGGATGGGACGAGAGTCACCAATTTGTAAGCAAATTGTCGAACAGTTTTAGAACAACATTTTTCAACGAGCTATTGCAAGGAATTTAGGTATTTTACCATCTACGGTCCGTAAAATTATAATAAATAAATGATAAATGGGTTGTACTTGTATAGCGCTTTTCTACCTTCAAGGTACTCAAAATGCTTTGACACTACTTCCACATTTACCCATTCACACACTGAATGAGGGAGCTGCCATGCAAGGCGCTAACCAGCACCCATCAGGAGCAAGGGTGAAGTGACCTGCTCAGGACACAACGGACGTGACGAGGTTGGTACTAGGTGGGGATTGAACCAGGGACCCTCGGGTTGCGCACGGCCACACTGCCACCGCGCCACGCCGTCCCAAATCATCAAAAGGTTCGGAGAATCTGGAGAAATCACTGCAGGTAAGCGATGATATTAGGGACCATTGATCCCTCAGGCGGTACTGCATCAAAAAACAATATCAGTGTGTAAAGGATATCACCACATGGGCCAGGAACACTTCAGAAAACCACTGTTAGTAACTACAGTTGGTCGCTACATCTGTAAGTGCAAGTTAAAACTCTACTATGCAAAGCGAAAGCCATTTATCAACAACACCCAGGAACGCCGCCGGCTTCGCTGGGCCCGAGCTCATCTAAGATGGAAAAGTGTTCTGTGGTCTGACAAGTCCACATTTCAAATTATATTTGGAAACTGTGGACGTTGTTTCCTCCGGAACAAAGAGGAAAATACCCATCCGGATTGTTATAGGCGCAAAGTTCAAAAGCCAGCATCTGTGATGGTATGTGGGTGTATTAGTGCCCAAGGCATGGGTAACTTACACATCTGTGAAGGCACCATTAATGCTGAATGGTCCATACAGGTTTTGGAGCAACGTATGTTGTCATCCAAGCAACGTTATCATGGACGCCCCTGCTTATTTCAGCAAGACAATGCAAAACCATGTGTTACAACAGCGTGGCTTGGTAGTAAAAGAGTGCGGGTACTTTCCTGGACCGCCTGCAGTCCAGACATGTCTCCTATCGAAAATGTGTGGCGTATTATGAAGCGTAAAATACGACAACAGGACCCTGGACTATTGAACCACTTAAGCTGTACATCAAGCAAGAATGTTAAAGAATTCCACTTTCAAAATTTCAACAATTAATTTCCTCAGTTCCCAAATGTTTATTGAGTTTTGTTAAAATAAAATTGTATGTAACACAGTGGTGAACATGCCCTTTCCCAAATACCTTGGCACGTGTTGTTGCCATGAAATTCTAAGTTAATTTTTATTTGCAAAAAAAAAAAAGTTTATGAGTTTGAACATCAAATATCTTGTCTTTGTTGTGCATTCAATTGAATATGGGTTGAGAAGGATATGCAAAACCATTGTATTCCATTTATATTTCCATCTAACACAATTTTCCAACTCATATGGAAACAGGGTTTGTACTTTGACCACTTTCTTCGAGTGGATTATATTAGTACATTGTTTATTCATCCATTCAATCATTTTATCCCACCTACTGATATACTAAAGGTGTTAAGTGTTGTACGTGCATGCTGATGTTTTGAATCTAAGGTTATAGTTCTCCTCTTTAGTTGAGAAGAATTGTTTTACATTCTTTGCTAGCAGGTTATAGTTTGCTTTATACATAATTTTAGCTGTTTGCAAATGCACCAAATCATTGAATTTCAATATTTTTGATTCAATAAATTGTGTTTGTATGTTCTCTATATCCAGCATGATGTATTGTTATAACTGATCTGTTTTGTAACACAGTTAGTGAATAACTGTACTTTTTTAACTATTTCCCATATTTCTTTAAAATCACACAGATATGGTAACACTAGTGAGCAGTAGAGATTATGAAATCATTTTTGGTCCATAACATTTTTTGATTTATTCATTATTCAAATATTTCTTACCATCTTTTGTTGTATATTTTATATGAGATTTGCAGTTTATTTTTTTTATATATCATTACACCCAAATATCAATCAATCAAAGTTTATTTATATAGTCCTTAATGACAAGTATCTCTAAGGGCTGCAAAAGGCACAAGGACATCCTCGGCTAAAGATCCCACATCAGGGCAAGACAAAAAACGTAACCCCATGGGGACAACAACAAACCTTGGAAAGGATTACTGGTGCAATGGATGCCGAGTTGTAAATGTCAAGACCTGTTGAATAGCTCATGTCTTGTTCTGGTTATGTTGTATTTTTCCTATGTTTTGTGTTTATTTCTATTTTCAGTGCTGCCTTTGACACCTGTCATTGCTCGGAGCGCTGATTGAGCTACCTGCCTCTGATTGGTGATCAGGACATTCACCTGCCGCTGATCACTAATCAGAAGGCTTTGTATGTCAGTCTCGTCAAAGTCATATCATTCACACATTGTGTAAGCTAACGGCTTGCATTGACTTATAAACAGGTTTGTGTTTGTTTTATGTAGCTCATGTCGTGTAAAGACTTGAAGTGTTTGCCCTATGCTTCATGTGCGCTTCCTAGCCGCACAACTCCTTGTAATTTTTATGTTTAAAGGATTAAAGACACGTCTTACCTGCACCTTGTCTCCTGCATCCGCATCTTGAGGTCACAAAGACCCACCCTGACGTGACATCACACAAAAATGTGATTCCTTTCACCCTTTCAATGTCTACTCCTTCTACTGTTACCAAATAAAATTATTTTAGTTTTACTGAGATTCAAAGATGGTCTGTTTTTGCCAAACCATTTTTTTATTTATTAATTTATTCTGTTATTATTTGTATTTACTTCTGAACAAAACACCATATTATCATCGGCAAATAAAACTAACTTTAAGTCTTTAATAACTTTACAAATGTTGATTATATCAAGATTGAACAGTTTTGGTCCCAGTATTGATCCCTATATTTAGTGCTGTAGACATACTTTTAATGTATCTTCACAAGTGTCTTATCCTGTTCGAGACCAGTCTTCTGCTGTCATACCTTTCTAATTGATTCATAAAGAAATTCTGATTCATTGTGTCAGACGCATTATTTGGAGCCATAAACACAGCTGCTGTTTGCCATCGAGTGGTGTGATGGCGCCAACCGCAGCTGTGGGTCCAGCAGAGAGCCTTGTCTCACAAGTCGATCCATTCAGTTTGAAGTTGGAAGATAAAACTGCACATTTTTTTTCAGTAAGAAACTGTTCCTCTGCAATAGTTTCTATAAACACCTTAAAAATTTTTAAGACAGACATTGGGTGGTTGAGAGTACTTTTACGTGTGCTGTTGCAGCAAAAAACCCAGCAGAGGGCGCTGTCTGCAAACAACACTTTAGACGCTTTTAACCAGACAGTACTGCATTTCTTTCACAATGGAACACAAACAACTTCAAGACATGCTTAATAATTGTTAGAAGTATGTCACGAACGTTAGAGCATCAAAAATATAACGCAGGGCTTCTTCAGGATGCTTCCATTATCACAAGTTTTCACCACCAGGGATGCTGGAATCTGCTATGCACCACATTATATTCAGAGGGATCAAATATAAATCATATTGGCATGTGAAGATACAATGTTTTGCTATACGCCTAATTAAACATCAATAAAGACACCAAACTGTCCAAAGTGCACTTCATTCACTAATTGTGTATTGTTGGATATATACAACATACACACTCTTTATTTATTGAATGCAAAATATTCCAATTCAATGTGTTAGTGAATTTGCAAAGTGCTAAAATGATGTACAAAGTAAACGTGTTGACATCGTCTTGACATTTTGAACCTTGTTGATCAATAACATCATCTTTCACATATTCAGTAAATGATAGACGTGTATTTCAACATTTCATAATAACATCTGTATTGATTATTTATTCATTCATGTATTTGCTCTTGTGTTAAAGACTGAAACATAACAAAAAACAACAACAACAAAAAAAGATTGAAACAGAAAGTCAAAATCAGAAATGATTTATATTTAAAAGGGGAAGGGTTAAAGAAACGTTGCTTCTTCGTACTCCTTTTCGGACGTCTGATAATGTGAGACTGTAAATATACATGTTCCAAACACCCCACTACAATATATTGTTTTTTTTTCTCTTCTTTTTCTGTTGAGCATCTCTGAAATGAATATTTTACATTTGTGCAACCATAAATACGAAAAAACAAATGAGTTGCAGAGAAAAGAATGGATGTGACATGGGGCAACATGCTGGCCAGCAACAACTACTATGTGGAGATCTACGGTATTTTTATTGTGACACTTGCTATGAAAGACCACAGCTTTTATTATTAGCTATAATTTTACGGCTGTGTAATTTAATAAAAAAGTTAACTTGATGAATGATGCAATAACAGGGGTGGAAGCTAATGTGAATCAAAAAACACAACAAATCCTCAAACTTTAGTTCTGATGATTTATGAAAAGTAAATTTCCT
Source organism: Nerophis ophidion (assembly GCF_033978795.1). NCBI lineage: Eukaryota > Metazoa > Chordata > Actinopteri > Syngnathiformes > Syngnathidae > Nerophis > Nerophis ophidion. The sequence goes on from NC_084613.1 coordinate 34,694,597, forward strand.
TTAAATAAAAATAAATGAATAAATTAGCAAAGGAAACCTATTTAAAGTGAAGTGAATTATATTTATATAGCGCTTTTTTCAAGTGACTCAAAGCGCTTTACATAGTGACACCCAATATCTAAGTTACATTTAAAGCAGTGTGGGTGGCACTGGGAGCAGGTGGGTAAAGTGTCTTGCCCAAGGACACAACGGCAGTAACTAGGATGGCACAAGCGGGAATCGAACCTGCAACCCTCAAGTGGGCTGGCACGGCCACTCTACCAACCGAGCTATGCTATCTTATTGGACATTCGATATTAAATTCAATAACATGATATGAGCCGCAGACTAACACGTTACATTTACTTCAGTAACTTTTTAATAAAATTAACTTTTAACGCAACATACTTTTCACGTTTTCTATTTGAGTGTTTTTATTTTCCACAAAACATGACTTTTAATTTCAGAGTCCAACGGAGAGGCAGTGGCGTGCAGTACCAGAGTCCAACAGCGAGGTAGTAAGTAGCGTGCAGTACCAGAGTCCAACAGAGAGGCAGTCGCGTGCAGTACCAGAGACCAACAGAGAGGCAGTAGTGTGCAGTACCAGAGTCCAACAGGGAGGCAGTGATGTATCGTGCCGTACCAGAGACCAATAGAGAGGCAGTAGCGTGCAGTACCAGAGTCCAACAGAGAGGCAGTAGCATAATGTACCAGAATCCAACAGAGGCAGTAGCGTGCAGTACCACAGTCTAACAGATAAGCAGTAGCATACAGTACCAGAGACCAACAGAGAGGCAGTAGCATGCAGTACCAGAAACCAACAGAGGGGCAGTAGCATAATGTACCAGAATCCAACAGAGGCAGTAGCGTGCAGTACCTCAGTTTTACAGAGAGGCAGCAGCATGCAGTACCAGAGACCAACAGAAAGGCAGTAATGTGTGGGCAGCAGCGTGCAGTACCAGAGTCCAACAGAAAGGCAGAAGCGTGCAGTACCAGAGTCCAACAGAGAGGCAATAGCGTGCAGTACCAGAGTCCAACAGAGAGGCAGTAGCGTGCATTACCGGAGTCCAACAGAGAGGCTGTAGCGTGCAGTACCAGAGACCAACAGAGAGGCAGTAGCTTGCAGTACCAGAGTCCAACAGAGAGGCAGAGGCGTGCATTACCGGAGTCCAACAGAGAGGCAGTAGCGTGCAGTACCAGAGACCAACAGAGAGGTAGTAGCTTGCAGTACCAGAGTCCAACAGAGAGGCAGTAGCGTGCATTACTGGAGTCCAACAGAGAGGCAGTAGCGTGCAGTACCAGAGTCCAAAAGAGAGGCAGTAGCGTGCATTACTGGAGTCCAACAGGGAGGCAGTAGCGTGCAGTACCAGAGTCCAACAGAGAGGCAGTAGCGCACAGCACCAGGATTTAACGGAGCGGCAGTAGCGTGCAGTACCAGAGTCCAACAGAGAGGCAGTAACGTGCAGTACCAGAGTCCAACAGAGAGGCAATAGCGTGCAGTACCAGAGTCCAACAGAGGCAGTAGCGTGCAGTACCAGAGTCCAACAGAGAGGCAGTAGCGTGCAGTACCAGAGACCAACAGAGAGGCAGTAGCTTACAGTACCAGATTCCAACAGAGAGGCAGTAGAGTGCAGTACCAGAGACCAACAGAGACATAGTAGCGTACAATACCAGAGACCAACAGAGAGGCAGTAGGGTGGCCTGCATGCTGAAGTGAACCAAAGTGAATTATATTTATGTAGCGCTTTTTCTCTAGTGACACAAAGCGCTTTACATAGTGAAACCCAATATCTTATTTACACTTAAACCAGTGTGGGTGGCACTGAGAGCAGGTGGGTAAAGTGTCTTTCCCAAGGACACAACGGCAGTGACTAGGATGGCGGATGCGGGGATTGAACCTAGAACCCTCAAGCTGCTCGGACGGCCACACTACCAACCAAGCAATTCCGTCCCACCACTGCCTGCCCTGAAGAAGAACGTGGGAAGAATGGAAACTGAAGTTTTTATGAGGTAAACAACAAAAGCAGATTCATTTTGAAATGTGTAACTTTGCTGAATCTTAGCTTATTTGTAGAAAAGTTTTCTACAAAGGAAGTGAATGATGGCAAAAATATGTTGCACATCTTTTTTGGAAGAATACATCAAAATACAAACTTTTCCATCCCCAAACAAGCTTTTGTTTCATTAGAGCAGGGGTCACAACCTTTTTGAAACCAAGAGCTACTTCTTGGGTACTGATTAATACGAAGGGCTACCAGTTTGATACACACTTAAATTGCCAGAAATAGCCAATTTGCTCAATTTACCTTTAATAAATAAATATATATATATATATATATATATATATATATATATATATATATATATATATATATATATATATATATATATATAGGTGTGGGAAAAAAATCACAAGACTACTTCATCTCTACAGATCTGTTTCATGAGGGGTCCCCTCAATCATCAGGAGATTTTAATGGAAGCATTCACATACAATGGTTTATATAGAGCACAGAGTGGGTGGGTACAGGCAGGCGTAGGGTGTGGTGATTGGCTCATGTGTTACCTAGGAGGTGTTTCCGTCTGTGGCGGCATGTTGAAATGATTTCACTGCGCTTGTTGAGGGATGATAGATCTGGATGATATATAATAAACAGTTTCTCTTTTAAGCATAGGTTGCATCTTTTATTACCACTGTTGTAAGGTGTGCTGGATGCAAGAATGAAGCCAACAAGCAAACCGTCAACTTCCTCGACGTCACTTTCAACCTGAGAAATAACAGCTACCAACCATTCACGAAACCCAACACAACACTCCAATACGTGCACCATGACAGCAACCACCCACCCACCACCACGAAAAGAATACCTACCGGAATTAATAAAAGGCTATCGATGCTGTCATCCAGCAAAGCTGAATTCGACCAAGCAACCCCCCCGTACCAGAAAGCACTTGATGAAAGCGGATACAACTTCACCCTCACCTATGAACCCACTCCAGGAAACCAACCAAAAAAGAGCAGAAAACGAAACAACATCATCTGGTACAATCCGCCATTCAGCAAAGACGTCTCAACCAACATCGGCCGCAAGTTCCTCACTCCGATCGACAAACACTTCCCCAAAGGCAACACCCTAAGAAAAATATTCAACAAGAACAACATTAAATTGAGCTACAGCTGTATGAATAACATGCAACAAATCATTTCAAACCACAACAAAGCAATTGCAAAAGGACTGCCTACCCCCAGACTAAACGACTCTGAAACCAATAATGAATGTAACTGTCGCAAGAAACCTGATTGCCCTCTCAACGGAAGGTGCTTACAGACATCAGTCGTTTACCAAGCAAAGGTAATACGCAAGGACATTAACACATCCGACACGTACGTAGGATTAACCGAAGGAGCGTTCAAAACAAGATGGAATAATCACAACGCCTCCTTTAGAAACCAGACTTTGCGGAATTCTACAGAACTCAGCAAACACATTTGGAACCTCAAAGACAATAATGTTGAATATTCAATAACATGGCAAATTCTTGCATCCAGCACACCTTACAACAGTGGTAATAAAAGATGCAACCTATGCTTAAAAGAGAAACTGTTTATTATATATCATCCAGATCTATCATCCCTCAACAAGCGCAGTGAAATCATTTCAACATGCCGCCACAGACGGAAACACCTCCTAGGTAACACATGAGCCAATCACCACACCCTACGCCTGCCTGTACCCACCCACTCTGTGCTCTATATAAACCATTGTATGTGAATGCTTCCATTAAAATCTCCTGATGATTGAGGGGACCCCTCATGAAACAGATCTGTAGAAATGAAGTAGTCTTGTGATTTTTTTCCCACACCTACATATTGCTCTCTACCACGGTATCGAGCACTATTCTCCGGATAATCCAATCAAGACATATATATATATATATATATATAAATTCTGTCTGTCATTCCGTCGTACATTTTTTTCCCTTTTACGGAAGGTTTTTTGTAGAGAATAAATTATGAAAAAAACACTTAATTGAACGGTTTAAAAGAGGAGAAAACACGAAAAAAATTTAAATAAAGTTTTGAAATATAGTTCATCTTCAATTTCGACTCTTCAAAATTCAGAATTCAACCGAAAAAAATGAACAGAAAAACTAGCTAATTCAAATATTTTTGAAAGAAATTAAAAATGATTTATGGAACATTAGTAATTTTTCCTGATTAAGATTAATTTCAGAATATTGATTACACGTTTTAAATAGGTTAAAATCCAATCTGCACTTTGTTATGATATATAACAAATTGGACCAAGCTATAACAAAGACAAATAATTATTTTTCCTAGATTTTCCAGAACAAACATTTTAAAATAAATTCAAAAGACTTTGAAATAAGATTTAAATTTTATTCTACAGATTTTCTAGATTTGCTAGAATATTTTTTGGGAATTTTAATCATAAGTTTGAAGAAATATTTCACAAATATTCTTTGTCGAAAAAACAGAAGCTAAAATGAAGAATTAAATTAAAATGTATTTATTATTCTTTACAATGATAAAAAAATATATATATATATATATATAAATTGTCAGGAAAGAAGAAGAAGGAATTTAAAAGGTATATGTGTTTAAAAATCCTAAAACCATTTTTAAGGTTGTGTTTTTTCCCTAAAATTGTCTTTCTGAAAGTTATAAGAAGCAAAGTAAAACAATTCATGAATTTATTTAAACAAGTGAAGACCAAGTCTTTAATATATTTACTTGGATTTCCAAATTCTATTTGAGTTTTGTCCCTCTTAGAATTAAAAATGTTGAGCAAAGCGAGACCAGCTTGCTAGTAAATAAATACAATTTAAAAAATAGAGGCAGCTCACTGGTAAGTGCTGCTATTTGAGCTATTTTTAGAACAGGCCAGCGGGCTACTCATCTGGTTCTTACGGGCTACCTGGTGCCCGCGGGCACCGCGTTGTTGACCCTTGCATTAGAGCATATCAATATCCACAAAGATTTTTAGTGCTGTTTTTGTCAGAATTTTAAAGTTTAAATGTCGTATCATTAAAAAAACTGATTTTTTTTGCACATTTTTAAAAAATCCATAACTTATCTGAGCTAAGTTTGCATTTTTTCAACCATAAGTCTGCAGAGTTGAATACATAAGCAAGTAAGATTAATATTTTACTTTCCAAAAAACAATATTTGACTGATATCTAAAGAAGACCTGGTGAACACAAACCATCCAACCTGCTAACACACCTGCTACAGCGGGTCCTCAACAGGTACTCAACTAGGAGCGGGGTTAATGTCTAACAATTCCACTGCGAGGTTGATCGTCCAATTAGACTCTTTTCGTCCAATCAGACTCTTTTCGTCCAATCAGAATCTTCCTGTCCAATCAGATCCCTCCTGTCCAATCAGTCTTCTTTCGTCCAATCAGAATCCTCCCCAATCCAATCGTCTAAACTTGACTATTTGAAGACAGCACCAATATAGATGCAAACAATAGTCATTTATCGCCCGCAAGGCATGCTGGGAACTTTCCAAACAACAAGTTACCAACACCTGCCTTGTAGATGGTAGGGGTGGATTTCTTTCTGTGAAAGAAACAAGGTGAGTATGGCTCCCTGCTCTTCGTGCACCGTTCTCACGGATAGGTTGGCCCTACTAGAGGACCATGTCCGCCAGATAGAGCAGAGTAATTTCCTAACTTTAGACGCTGTGGACACATTTGCTAGCGTTAGCTGTAGCGAGCTAAATAGACCAGCTTGTAGGAGCCCTAAGCAGCCTACAAGCCACGGTGAACCGGTTGAGACGCATAATAGACTTAGCCCTTTAGCTAATTCTACACCCCAGTATACTGGGCAATACATCTTAGTCATAAGGGACTCCATCAGCCGGAAATGTCAGCTTAGGAAACCAGCCCTAATTAAGTGTATTCTCGGGGCCAGAGCACATGACATTGAAGCTAATCTTAGGGAGCTGACTCGCAACAGACCTAGTAAACACGTACGACAGGCTAATCACACCCCTAGCTACGCAAACATAGTTGTACAAGTCGGCTCCAATGACACTAGAATGAAACAGTCAGAGATTACAAAGACAAACATGGCCAGAACTTGTAATCTCACTAGCAAGATGTTCCGGCATCAAATACTTGTCTCTGGCCACCTGCCTGCGAGAGGCAACAATGAGAGGTATAGCAGTTTAGTTTCACTTAACAAGTGGCTAGCTAGTTTTTGTAGACAACAGGGACTAACTTTTACTGGTAATTGGCCCTCTTTCTGGGGTAAACCGGGCTTGCTGAGGAGGGACAGCCTTCACCCTAAGTGGGAAGGCGCCATCACTCTTTTTAGAAACATAATGTCTCACTGGCCCTCTCTCAGCCAGCTAGCTGCTAAGCAAATTAAGCTTCGCGCGGAGAAGGCGGCGACTGCATGAAGGAATCTGCTCCCACACGTCGCAACCACTTCCCTGAAGAAAGTAAGAACTTGAGTCGGTGAAAGAAATAACGTGAATATGGCTCCCTGCTCTTCGTTCACTGTTGTCATGGATAGATTTGTCCTGTTAGAGGAGAGTGTCCGCCAACTAGAGCTTGAGTTATCACGTAACTTTAGACGTTGTGGACACATCTCCTAGCATTAGCTATAGTGAGCTAACTAGTGCAGCTAATATCAGCTTTAAAGGGGAACATTATCACCAGACCTATGTAAGCGTCAATATATACCTTGATGGTGCAGAAAAAAGACCATATATTTTTTTAACCGATTTCCGAACTCTAAATGGGTGAATTTTGGCGAATTAAACGCCTTTCTGTTTATCGCTCTTTTTGCGATGACGTCAGAACGTGACATCTCCGAGGTAACACAGCCATACATTTTCATTTTCAACACATTACACACACCGGGTCTCAGCTCTGTTATTTTCCGTTTTTTCGACTATTTTTTGGAACTTTGGAGACATCATGCCTCGTTGGTGTGTTGTCGGAGGGTGTAACAACACTAACAGGGAGGGATTCAAGTTGCACCACTGGCCCGAAGATGCGAAAGTGTCTGCCGCCAGACCCCCATTGAATGTGCCAAAGTGTCTCCACATTTTACCGGCGCTGACAGACATGGCATAGAGATGTATGGATAACCTGCAGATGCATTTGCAACGATAAATTCAACGAAACCACAAAGGTGAGTTTTGTTGATGTTGACTGCCAGCTAATCAGACATATTTGGTTGCGGCGTGACTGCCAGCTAATCGATGCAAAAATGCTACGCTAATCGACACTAACATGCTATTTACCGGCGATGCTATAGCAGACATGGCACTTAGATGTATGGATAACCTGCAGATGCATTTGCAACTATAAAATCAACGAATTCACAAGGGTGAGTTTTGTTGATGTTGACTGCCAGCTAATCGATGCTAACATGCTACACTAATCGATGCTAACATGCTATTTACCGGCGGTGCTAAAGCAGACATGGCACAGAGATGTATGGATAACCTTTAGATGCATTTGCAACTATATTACATTTCCTTCCACCCACATTTAATGCGAAAAAAACACTTACCAATCGTAGGATTTAAGTTGGTCCAATGTCACGAGATGCGAAAGTCCTGATTGTTTGGTCCGCACATTTTACCGGCGATGCTAACGCAGCTATTCGGCCATGCTATGGCTAGGAATAGCGTCAATAGCTATTCGCTCAATAGATTCAGTTTCTTCTTCAATACTTTCATACTCCAACCATCCGTTTCAATACATGCGTAATCTGTTGAATCGCTTAAGTCGCTGAAATCCGAGTCTGAATCCGAGCTAATGTCGCTATGTCTTGCTGTGGTATTCGCCGTTTGTTTACATTGGCAGCACTGTATGACGTCACAGGGAAATGGGTAGTCGCATCGCAAATAGCGAAAATCAAGCACTTTAAAGCTTTTTTTAGGGATATTCGGGGACAGGTAAAATTTTGAAAAAAACTTCAAAAAATACAACAAGCCACTGGGAACTGATTTTTATTGTTTTTAACCCTTTTGAAATTGTGATAATGTTCCCCTTTAAGCGTTCTATAAGCGACAGTTAACCGGTTGAGACCCTTTAGCTAGTCCTACATCCCAGCCAACCGGGCACCACATCTTAGTCATAGGGGACTCCATCACCCAAAACATACAGTTTAGCAAACCAGCCATAATTAGTAAACATGTACGACAGGGTAATTGCACCCCTAGCTATGCAAATATAGTTGTACACATTGGCTCCAATGACACTAGGATGAGACCATCAGAGATTACAAAGAGGAACATAGCTAGGACTTGTAATCTCGCTAGAAAGATGTCCAGGCATCGAGTACTTGTCTCTGGTCCCCTGCCTGAGAGAGGCAATGGTAAGAGGTATAGCAGATTAGTTTCGCTTAACAAGTGGCTAGCTAGTTTTTGTAGAAAACAGGGACTAAGGTTTATTGATAATTGGCCCTCTTTCTGGGGCAAACAGGGTTTGCTGATGAGGGACGGCCTTCACCCTAACCAGGAAGGCACCATCACTCTGTCTCGGAACATAGATTATTAGTTAAGTCACACTTGACTACACTCGAGCAATCCCAGTCACAGGCAATTACAGTGTCTGTTAGTCCAGGTGAGGGAGTCAGTTAAACTACAACTAACCAGCGCCAGGCTGGGAAATCCCTGCACACACAGTATTTCTCCTAGAATAAAATATAACTCACATAATGTTGTTTCTGTAGTGACTGTGCCCGAGGTGGACATGCATTCTACTTTGATGGCAAATTATGACGAGTTCAGTTTATTGCAGCACCAAGCAAACAATCTGAAGATTCACGTCATATCAATTCGTAGATATGGTCAAAATTATTTAAGGTGCACTACGCAAAATAAACGTAACGTTATTAAGATCACAACTACGGATAACATTAACAAAAATTTCTCAAAACAGCCCACTACCGATAATATGAGCTTTTTAAACATAAGATCATTATCTCCCAAAACGTTATTAGTTAATGAGGTCATCAGAGACAACAATCTTAATGTATTTGGTCTCAGCGAAACCTGGCTCAAACCAGACACATTTTTCCAGCTTAACGAGGCATCTCTTTCTAACTATACGAATGCCTATCAGACCGTCCGTGCATGACGCTCCAGACTATGATTGATAGCTGTGGTCTTAAACAAATAATGAATGAAATCATGCATCGCAATGGTAATACGATAGATCTAGTCCTTGTCCAGGGTGTCACCACCAGAATTTTCGAAATAAACGGAAGGTGGGTCAGGATCGACGTTAGGTCTTTTGAGCAGAGGATAAATAACCACTTTTTTGAATGCTAAGGGAACAGTGCCAGAGGAGAGTGATATGTTTATAATATTTAGCACGGATGGAGCTAATATTACAAAAAGGTCCTTGATAAGTTTCCCAGGTAGTGGGTTAAGTAATCATGTTGTTTGTTTTATTCCATTTACACGGCGTAACAATTCCTCTGTTATTTCATCAAAAAAGAGAGAGACTGTTTTGGAGGGCAGTATCCGTCGTATATATTCGTATCTGTGTTAATACAACCCAGTTGTAGCTGGGATGCGTTGTCTTTAAAGGCCTACTGAAATTAGATTTTCTTATTTAAACGGGGATAGCAGGTCCATTCTATGTGTCATACTTGATCATTTCGCAATATTGCCATATTTTTGCTGAAAGGATTTAGTAGAGAACATCGACGATAAAGTTTGCAACTTTTGGTAGCTAATAAAAAAGCCTTGCTTGTACCGGAAGTAGCCGACGATATGCGCGTGACGTCACGGGTTATGGAGCTCCTCACATCTGAACATTGTTTGCAATCATGGCCACAGGCGAGAGTGATTCAGACCGAGAAAGCGACGATTAATTTGAGCGAGGATGAAAGATTCGTGGATGAGGAAAGTGAGGGTGAACGACTAGAAAAAAAAAAAAAAAGACGAGGGCAGTGGGAGCGATTCAGATGTTATTAGACACATTTACTAGGATAATTCTGGAAAATCCCTTATACACTTATTGTGTTACTAGCGTTTTAGTGAGATTATATGGTCGTACCTCTACAACCTGAAGGTCAGCCCCGCACCTTTCTTCAGCAGCAGTTGACGGGTGGTGGCGATGCCCATCTCTGCCCTTCGAAACACGATCTTTTGAAATGATCGCTGCATAATACACTGTACTTTGTGTGTGTGGTGCAATCCAACCGTGTTCGCTTGACATCTCTGTTCCATAGTAAAGCTTGACTGTCATTTTTCGGTAATGTAAACAATGAAACACCGGCTGTGTTTGTGTTGCTAAAGGCTGCCGCAATACACCACTTCCCACCTACAGCTTTCCTCTCTGACGTCTCCATTGTTAATTGAACAAATTGCAAAAGATTCGGCAACACAGAAGTCCATAATACTGTGGAATTATGCGATGAAAACTGACGACTTATAGCTGGGAACGGTGCTGGAACAAAATGTCCTCTACAATGCATGACGTCACGTGCACGCGTCATCATACCGCGACGTTTTAGCATGATACTTCAGCGCAAAATTTAAAATTGCAATTTAGTAAACTAAAACGGCCGTATTGGCATGTGTCGCAATGTTAAGATTTCATCATTGATATATAAACTATCAGACTGCGTGGTCGGTTGTAGTGGGTTTCAGTAGGCCTTTAATCTCCTTTCTAATGAGTTCCCATCCATCCATCCATTTTCTACCGCTTGTCCCTTTTGAAGTCGCGGGGGGGGGGTTCGCTGGAGCCTATATCAGCTCAATTTTCTTATTAAATAAATGTATAAAGTCATCTGAAGAGTGGGTGGAGCTACTGGAAGGAGTCCTTTGTTGGGTTGGCGATGCTACTGCACTGAACAAATATTTAGGATCGTTTTTGTTGAGGCGGTTGAGATTCGAGTAGTATTTAGCTTTCGCTAATGTAGGCATGCGTTTATAAATTAGTAAACTATCACTCCATGCTTGATGGAAAACCTCTAGTTTAGTCGTGCGCCATTTGTGTTCTAGCTTTCTACATGACAAGTTAAGAGCTGTAGTTTGTTCTGTAAACCATGAGGTACGCCTTTTAGGGGCCCTTTTGAGCTTTAGCAGTGCTATACTATCAATGGTTTCGTGCAGGGCATGGTTAAAGTTGTTAGTGAGGTTACAGTATCAATAGAGCCCACATAATTTGGGAATGGTACCATTACCGAAGGCAGTAGGCCAGCAAGAGTAATTGTTGTGGCAGCATTAATGTTGAATAAATTGAATACATATTTATTATAATAATGTGATTTAAACTGCTTAATTTAAAACATTATATTATTGTGATTTAAACTGCTAAATTTAACACATATTTTTCTATAATGCTGTGATTTGAACCGTTAAATTGAATACATATTTATTGACATTTTGAGATTTAAACTGCTAAATTTAACACATTTGTTATAATAATGTGATTTAAACTATTGAATTTAACACATATTTATTATAATACTCTGATTTAAACTGTTAAATTGAATACATATTTATTGACATTTTGTGATTTAAACTGTTGAATTTAATACATTTATAATAATAAATCGATTCAAACTGCTAAATTTATCAGATAATTGTTATAATAATGTGATTCAAACTGTTAAATTCTTTTAAAGTCTTTTAAGAGTTCAACATAGTTGCCGCGATTAGCAGAGCTCAAACTCTCTTCATTTCCACGAAATACTAGCTGCTGTTTGGCAAAGAAGCAGGTCGCATTGATGACATATTTTAAAATCTCTCGGTTCCCTTTTACCTTAGCATTGTGGGCACTGATGTTGAGTCGCCGCTGTTCATCCAAAGCCAAGTCTATCCTCGTCATCCCAAACGTTTTTAGCGCAATCTAGCTTTGAATATGAGCGGCCGACTGCTCATGTTTGGTGAGGGCTCTTTGCAAATTCTTTAGGTCACAAAATCCCATTTGAGTCCACACAGTTCCACAGGTTGAAAAAAGAAGGCAAGGAAAGCAGAAAAGGCGGTTTCGTGCAGAACATCCACAAAGCCAGTCTTTTCACGTGTACCACTCCGTTTGGATAGAGCGAGTAACTTTCCGTCCTGCTGATTGAAACAAACCATTCAGCTCCGGCGTTGGTCTTCCTTTAGTAATTATCTCCTGCTTCGCTTGAAAGTCCACTTTAGAAAACAATTTAAGTGCGGAAATGTAGTCATCCATGTTGAAAGTCAGGGTGCACGAGACGGAAAAATTAAGTCGCTGCAGTACTTACTCGCTGAGGCCACAATATGTCTGAGATCATGAGCGCCCCGCCCCTATCGTGAGACACGAGAACTGTTTGCCTCACCTCAGACTTTTTTCTCTGCCGTTTTGAATGCTCAGCAATACAACAGACCAGAACACGCTCTGACAGCCCGACAGACAGAGAAATTTACGAGGGATTGCTCAAATTCAGCGATTGTGAAGAAAAAATAATGCAAATTGGTGAAGCTAAATGAAAATGAAAAACTAACAAATACAATTATTTTATCATTATATATTTTATTTATTTTCATGATCACAGGTGAGGCACTGCGTCCCCTGCCTCCCCTGCCCGCACGTAACTGCTTCTACGAACACCATAAACAAAAATTCCTCAAAACAGCCCACTACCTATAATATGTGCTTTTTAAACATCAGCTCATTGTCTCCCAAAACGTTATTAGTTACTGAGGTCATTAAAGACAACAATCTTAACGTCATTTTACTCAGCGAAACCTGGCTCAAACCAGATGAATTTTGTCTGCTAAACAAGGCATCTCCTCCTAACCATCATATTGCCTGTCCCCTTAAAAGAGGTGAACGGGTCGCACTAATATACAATGAAAACCTTTACCTTATCCCTAACCTAAGTAATAAATATAAATAATTTGAGGTGCCTACTATGAGATCTGTCACACCATTACCTCGCTATCTGGCTGTTATCTACCGCACCCCTGACCCTATTCGGATTTAATCAGTGAATTTTCAGAGTTTGTCGCTGATCTAGTGACACACGTAGATAATATAATAATAATGAATAATTTTAATATCCATATAAATACCCCATCAGACCCTCTGTGCATGGCGCTCCAGATCATGATTGATACCTTACATAAATAATAAATGAACCCATGCATCGCAACAGTAATACGATAGATCTAGTCCTTGTCCAGGGTGTCACCACCTCCAAAGTTATGATACTTCCATACACTAAAGTAATGGCCAATCATTACCTTATAAAATTCGAAGTTCTTTTATGATCTGGTGCTGGATCATAGTTTATTTTGGGATTTGAGTCACTCTGTTTCAGCACCCCTCTTTTGGGTTTTCTTGGTTGTCATGGGTGCTGATTGTTTTCGCCTGCATCTGATTAGTGTTCAGGATGCTCACCTGTTCCTGGGCACTAATCAGAGAGCTACCTGCCTTTTCCCGTCACTCAGTCTGGAGTTTTTGTCTGCTTTATGCAACTGTTATGTTCATCCCTTGTGTTCCTTAAGCTAAGCGTTGCCTTATGCCTTCCCTATGTGTAGCTATTCCGTTAGCTTTTCTTGTGCTAGGCATGCTCTCTTTGTGTTTGCTTGTGTTGTTCGTTTCTGTTTTTTATGTAGGATTTATGCAAATAAATCATTTGTCCTACCGCACGCTGTCTCTGGAGTTCCTTCTGTCATCGCCAGAAGAACAATCCGCATCATCATGCCTCCTCGCCAGCGACCTCGTTGCAGAAAAGCACCAGCATACCGTTTTTACGGCTTCGAGGTATGGGACGTTCTTCAGGAAGCCAAGCCGCAACCCCCTGGCAGGCCACCTCCGCCAAGCTCAGGGCTACCTCTGGTTCCTGTTTCAAGGCTGCCTCCAGTTCCTGTTCCAAGGCTGGTTCCCGTACCAGCACTTGTTCCAAGGCTGCCTGCAGTTCCTGTTCCAAGCCTGGTTCCTGTACCAGCACTTGTTCCAAGGCTGCCTCCAGTTCCTGTTCCAAGGCTGGTTCCCGTACCAGCACCCGCTCCAGCTTTGCGGCTAGCACCCGCTCCAGCTCCGAAGATAGCTCGAGCTACAAAACTAGCACCTGCTCCAGCTCCGAGGCTAGCACCCGCTCAAGCACCGAGGCTAGCTCCTGCTCCGAGGTTTGCAAGTGGTTCCTGCTCCAAGGTTGCTACAGGTTCCTGCTCCACGACTGGTTACCAAGCCAGTACCTGCTCCACGACTGGTTCCCACGCCAGTATCTGCTCCACGACTGGTTCCCACACCAGTAACTGCTCCACAGCTGCTTCCGGTCCCTGCACCACGGGTGCTTCCAGTTCCTGCTCCACGACTGCTTCTGGTCCCTGCTCGACGGCTGGCCCCCGCGACATCACCTGCTCCATGGCTGGCCCCCGCGCCAGCACCTACTCCACGGCTGACCTCCACACCAGAACCACAGCTAGCAGCACCAAGGCAGCCTCCACTCAAACTCCAGAGATGCCTCCGTCTTCTTCGTTTCCAGTGTCATTGTAGCGCCCTGAAACTAGAGTTGGATGTAAAATCTAAAGTTGTATTAAGATGCTGCCTCTAGTTTCTGTTCCAAGGCTGGTTCCCGTACCAGCCCCTGTTCCAAGGCTGCCTCTAGTTCCTGTTCCAAGGCTGGTTCCCGTACTAGCACCTCTTCCAAGGCTGCCTCCAGTTCCCGTTCCAAGGTTGTTAAATACATTATGCAGTATTTTCCATTTGCATTATTCATCTCCGGTATTGATTAGTTATGAGTATTGGGAAGGGGAGCTGCGTCATTTTCTAGGTTTTGTGTGTAATGCACAGGCTCGAGAAAAAAACAGAAAGTGAAATAGTGAGCGGGAAAAAGAGGAATATCAGAAAATGCCTGTTATATGAACTGTGGGCTTCTTGAATAAGTATTGCACCAAAGAGAGACAATTTATGAGCTTCCGGTTCCGGGTCAACGTGAATGACTGCTCGCTGACTGCTCTTGTTGCAAAAAAGCTAAGTATCGTTCTATCTGTGTGATTTTAACTGTTTTGCAGCTTTATTTACAACTTATCGAACATATTTAATAGTTCAATTTAACTTGCAAATCACCCGATATCTGTCTCACCACTTCGCCCTCAGCTAGCTAGCTGCTAAGCTAACGAGGCTAGCGGAGAAAGGCAGCGCCGGTCTGAAGGAAGCTTCTCCCCCGCCACCGTGACCACCACTTCCCGAAGACAGCTGGCACTCCACTCGGCGACGGAAAGTTTCTGTGAGTATGGCTTCCTGCGCTTCGTGCACTTTACTCATGGATAGGTTGGCTTTGCTAGAGAGCCGTGTCCGCCAGTTAGAGCAGTGTAATTTCGTAACTTTAGATGTTGCGGACACATCTGCTAGCGTTAGCTGTAGCGAGCTAACTAGCCCAGCTTGTAGCAGCCCTAAGCGGCCTACAAGCTACGGTGTACCGGTTGAGACGCATAATAGATTTAGCCCTTTAGCTAGTCCTACACCCCAGTCTACCGGGCACCACACTTTAGTTATAGGGGACTCCATCACCCGAAACATAAAGCTTAGCAAACCAGCCACAATTAAGTGTATTCCCGGGGGCAGAGCACCTGACATTGAAGCTAATCTTAGGGAGCTAACTCGCAACAGGTCTAGTAAGCACGTACGGCAGGCTAACCGCACCACTAGTTATGCGAATATAGTAATACACGTTGGCTCCAATGACGTTAGGATGAGACAATCAGAGATTACAAAGAGAAACATAGCCAGGGCTTGTAATCTCGCCAGAAAGATGTCCAGGCATCGAGTAATTGTCTCTGGCCCCCTGCCTGGGAGAGGCAATGATGAGAGATATAGCAGATTAGTCTCTCTTAACAGGTGGCTGGATAGCTTCTGCAGACAACAGGGATTTACGTTTATTGATAATTGGCCCTCTTTCTGGGGCAAACCTGGCTTGCTGAGGAGAGACGGCCTTCACCCTAACCAGGAAGGCGCTATCCTCTTGTCTCGGAACATAGACTTCGCATTGAGCCACATTTGACTAACTGCACTAGAGCAAGCCCGGTCACAGGCAATTACAGAGCCTGCTAGCCTGGGTATGGAGTCAGTTAAGTTAGAACTAGCCAGCGCCAGGCTGGATGATCCCTGTACACATAGCAATTTTCGTAGAATAATACACAACTCACAAAATGTTTTTTCTACTGTGTCTATGACTTCGTCAGAGTTAGACATGCGTTCTACTGAGGTGGCAAATTATGATGCGTTCAGTTTATCGCAGCGCCAAGTAGACAATCTGAAAATTGCCGTCATATCAATTCCTAGATATGGTCGTAATTATTTTAAGTACACTGCGCATAATAAACGCAACATTATTAATATTGCTACTACGGATAATTTTATCAACAACTCCTTAAAACAGCCCACTACCTATAATATGGGCTTTCTAAACATCAGATCTTTGTCTCCCAAAACGTAATTAGTCAATGAGGTCATTAGAGACAACAACCTTAACGTCATCGGTCTTAGCGAAACCTGGCTTAAACCAGACGACTTTTTTGCGATAAATGAGGCATCCCCTCCTAACTATACGAATGCGCATATTGCCCGTCACCTCAAAAGGGGAGGGGGTGTCGCACTAATATACAACGAAAACTTTAACTTTAGTCCTAACTTAAATAATAAATATAAATCGTTTGAGGTGCTTTCTATTAAGTCTGCCACACCTCTGCCTCTGTGCCTGGCCGTTATCTACCGCCCCCCAGGGCCCTATTCGGACTTTATTAGTGAATTCTCAGAGTTTGTTGCTGATCTAGTGACGCACGCCGATAATATAATTATAATGTGGGACTTTAATATCCATATGAATACCCCATTGGACCCACCGTGCGTGGCGCTCCAGACTATAATTGATAGCTGTGGTCTTACACAAATAATAAATGAACCGACGCATCGCAGCGGTAATACGATAGACCTAGTGCTTGTCAGAGGTATCACCGTCTCCAAAGTTATGATACTCCCGTATACTAAAGTAATGTCCGATCATTACCTTATAAAATTCGAAGTTCAGACTCATGTTCGGCAAGCTAATAATAATAATAACTGCTATAGCAGCCGCAACATTAATGCTGCCACAACGACGACTCTTGCGGACCTACTGCCCTCGGTAATGGCACCGTTCCCAAAGTATGTGGGCTCTATTGATAACCTCACTAACAACTTTAACAACGCCCTGCGCGAAACCATTGATAGTATAGCGCCGCTGAAGTTAAAAAAGGCTCCAAAAAGGCGTACGCCATGGTTTACTGAAGAAACTAGAGCTCAGAAATTATTATGTAGAAAGCTGGAACGCAAATGGCGCACGACTAAACTTGAGGTGCACCATCAAGCATGGAGTGATAGTTTAATAACTTATAAACGCATGCTTACCTTAGCTAAAACTAATTATTACTCAAATCTCATCCGCATTAATAAAAACGATCCAAAATTTTTGTTTAGTACAGTAGCATCGCTAACCCAACAAGGGACTCCTTCCAGTAGCTCCACCCATTCGGCAGATGACTTTATGAAGTTCTTTAATAAGAAAATTGAACTTATTAGAAAGGAGATTAAAGACAATGCGTCTCAGCTACAACGGGGTTATAGTAACACAGATACGATTGTATATACGGCGGATACTGCAAATATCCAAAATAGTTTCTCTCGTTTTGATGAAATAACATTAGAAGGATTGTTACAACGTGTAAATGGAATAAAACAAACAACATGTTTACTTGACCCACTTCCTGGGAAACTTATCAAGGAGCTTTTTGTATTATTAGGTCCATCAGTGCTAAATATTATAAACTTATCACTTTCCTCGGGCACTGTTCCCGTTGCATTCAAAAAAGCGGTTATTCATCCTCTCCTTAAAAGACCTAACCTCGATCCAGACCTCATGGTAAACTACCGACCGGTGTCTCACCTTCCCTTTATTTCGAAAATCCTCGAAAAAATTGTTGCAGAGCAGCTAAATGACCACTTAGCGTTTAACAATCTATGTGAAACCTTTCAATCCGGTTTCAGGGCAAATCACTCGACTGAGACAGCCCTCGCAAAACTGACTAATGATCTATTGCTAACGATGGACTCTGATGCGTCATCTATGTTGCTGCTCCTCGATCTTAGCACTGCTTTCGATACCGTCGATCATAATATTTTATTAGAGCGTATCAAAATACGAATTGGTATTTCAGACTCAGCCCTGTCATGGTTTAACTCTTATCTTACTGATAGGATGCAGTGCGTCTCCTATAACAGTGTGACCTCGGACTATGTTAAGGTAACGTGTGGAGTTCCCCAGGGTTCGGTCCTTGGCCCTGTACTCTTCAGCATCTACATGCTGCCGCTAGGTGACGTCATACGCAAATACGGTATTAGCTTTCACTGTTATGCTGATGACACCCAACTTTACATGCCCCTAAAGCTGACCAACACGCCGGACTGTAGTCAGTTGGAAGCGTGTCTTAATGAAATTAAACAATGGATGTCCGCTAACTTTTTGCAACTTAATGCCAAAAAAACGGAAATGCTGATTATCGGTCCTGCTAGACACCGACCTCTATTTAATAATACAACTTTAACATTTGACAACCAAATAATAAAACAAGGTGACTCTGTAAAAAATCTGGGTATTATCTTCGACCCAACTCTCTCCTTTGAGTCACACATTAAAAGCGTTACTAAAACGGCCTTCTTTCATCTCCGTAATATCGCTAAAATTCGCTCCATTTTGTCCACTAAAGACGCCGAGATCATTATCCATGCGTTTGTTACGTCTCGTCTCGATTACTGTAACGTATTATTTTCGGGTCTCCCAATGTCTAGCATTAAAAGATTACAGTTGGTACAAAATGCGGCTGCTAGACTTTTGACAAGAACAAGAAAGTTTGATCATATTACGCCTGTACTGGCTCACCTGCACTGGCTTCCTGTGCACTTAAGATGTGACTTTAAGGTTTTACTACTTACGTATAAAATACTACACGGTCTAGCTCCAGCCTATCTTGCCGATTGTATTGTACCGTATGTCCCGGCAAGAAATCTGCGTTCAAAAGACTCCGGCTTATTAGTGATTCCTAGAGCTCAAAAAAAGTCTGCGGGCTATAGAGCGTTTTCCGTTCGGGCTCCAGTACTCTGGAATGCCCTCCCGGTAACAGTTCGAGATGCTACCTCAGTAGAAGCATTTAAGTCTCATCTTAAAACTCATCTGTATACTCTAGCCTTTAAATAGACCTTTTTAGACCAGTTGATCTGCCGCTTCTTTTCTTTCTCCTATGTCCCCCCCTCCCTTGTGGAGGGGGTCCGGTCCGATGACCATGGATGAAGTACTGACTGTCCAGAGTCGAGACCCAGGATGGACCGCTCGTCGGGACCCAGGATGGACCGCTCGCCTGTATCGGTTGGGGACATCTCTACGCTGCTGATCCGCTTGAGATGGTTTCCTGTGGACGGGACTCTCACTGCTGTCTTGGAGCCACTATGGATTGAACTTTCACAGTATCATGTTAGACCCGCTCGACATCCATTGCTTTCGGTCCCCTAGAGGGGGGGGGTTGCCCACATCTGAGGTCCTCTCCAAGGTTTCTCATAGTCAGCATTGTCGCTGGCGTCCCACTGAATGTGAATTCTCCCTGCCCACTGGGTGTGAGTTTTCCTTGCCCTTTTGTGGGTTCTTCCGAGGATGTTGTAGTCGTAATGATTTGTGCAGTCCTTTGAGACATTTGTGATTTGGGGCTATATAAATAAACATTGATTGATTGATTGAACTTTTTGTCATTTTAAGGGTGCTGCATAATTTTGGTGTTTCCACCCTGACAGGCAAATTTATCCCCGTGGAAATAAGTTTTGATGGAAACAGTGAACTACCGAAGTCAAGCTCGTTAATGATCAGCGAACAATGTTCACCCGCCGAAAGGAAAGGAGAAAGTTGACTAAATAAGACCAGCGATTTGGGAGTAAATACCAACACAATCTGAACATGGATATTGAGTGGGAATCACTACTGGTCGAAATCGAAAAGAAATTTGTCACGTTATCAGTACGTCATCTCAAATTAATAAGTGAGGAGTTGAAATTAGGGCTTGCGGAAGAAGTGCAATTGTCAAGGTTGTTTACATAGGAGAGATATTCTGAATTACTTGGAAAGTGAGATTACAAGTTTAGAATTGATTGATTGATTGATTGATTGATACTTTTATTAGTAGATTGCACAGTTCAGTACATTTTCCGTACAATTGACCACTAAATGGTAACGCCCGAATAAGTTTTTCAACTTGTTTAAGTCGTAGTCCACGTTAATCAATTCATGGTACAAATATATACTATCAACATTATACAGTCATCACACAAGTTAATCATCATAGTATGTACAATGAATTATTTACATTATTTACAATCCGGGGGGTGGGATGAAGAGCTTTGGTTGATATCAGTACTTCAGTCATCAACAATTGCATCAACAGAGAAATCTGGACATTGAAACGGTGTAGGTCTTATTTAGTAGGATATGTACAGCCAGCAGAGAACATAGTGAGTTCAGATAGCATAAGAACAAGTATATACATTAGAAGTACATTTGAGTTGTTTATAATCCGGGGAGATGGGATGTGAATGGAGGAGGGTATTAGTAAAGTGTTGAAGTTGCCTGGAGGTGTTGTTTTAGAGCGGTTTTGAAGGAGGATAGAGATGCACTTACTTTTATACCTGTTGGGAGTGCATTCCACATTGATGTGGCATAGAAAGAGAATTAGTTAATACCTTTGTTAGATCGGAATCTGGGTTTAACGTGGTTTGTGGAGCTCCCCCTGGTGTTGTGGTTATGGCGGTCATTTACGTTAAGGAAGTAGTTTGACATGTACTTCGGTATCAAGGAGGTGTAGAGGATTTTATAGACTAGGCTCAGTGCAAGTTGTTTTACTCTGTCCTCCACCCTGAGCCAGCCCACTTTGGAGAAGTGGGTTGGATTGAGGTGTGATCTGGGGTGGAGGTCTAAAAGTAACCGGACTAGTTCATTCTGGGATGTTTGGAGTCTAGATTTGAGGGTTTTGGAGGTGCTGGGGTACCAGGAGGTGCAAGCGTAATCGAAGAAGGGTTGAATGAGAGTTCCTGCTAGATTCCTCAAGGTGCTTTTGTTGACCAGAGGAATGTAGAGGAATTTTGTTCTTTGGTTGACCTTTTTGATCACCTTGGTTGCCATTTTATCACAGGAAAGATTAGCCTCTAGAATGGAACCTAGGTAGGTGATCTCATCCTTCCTGGTGATAACAATGTCACCCACTTTTATAGTGAAGTCACTGACCTTCTTAAGTTTGATATGACACCCAAAGAGGATGGATTCCGTTTTACCTAAGTGTATGGATAGCTTGTTGTCAGCGAGCTAGGTGCAAATATTGAGGAGTTCAGCACTGAGGATTTGTTCCACCTGTGACTTGTCCTTGCCGGATACCAGCAGGGCCGAGTCATCCGCAAACAGGAACAATTCACAGTGGCATGCTGATGGCATGTAATTTACGTATATTAGGAACAGTAAAGGTCCTAGTATACTGCCTTGGGGGACTCCACAGCTTACTGAGAGGGGAGGGGACATGGTGCCGTTCACCTCTACCACCTGTTTCCTCCCCTCCAAGTAAGATTGCATCCAGCTCGATGAGGTTTTGTCGAATCCGATTGCTCGGAGCTTATCCAACAGTATAGCGTGGTTAACGGTGTCAAAGGCCTTCTGAATGTCCAGCATGACCATGCCGCAGTATTTGCCCGCGTCCACCTCATGTTTGATGTGGTCGGTCAGATAGAGAAGGCATGTGTCAGTGGAGTGGTTAGTTCTGAAGCCGGTTTGGAATTTGTACATTAGTTTATTAGTAGCAAGGTATCTATCAACCTGTTCATAAACTATTTTCTCCATTACTTTCGAAATGGAACTGAGAATAGAAACAGGTCGGAAGTTACCAGGTTCTAATTTGCTTCCTTTTTTATAAAGGGGGGTTACTCTTGCTATCTTGAAATCCTTGGGTACTTGGCCTTGTTTGATTGAAAGGTTTATTATATGAGTGATTATTGGGGCAATGGTGGTGGCAGAGTCCATGAGGAATCTGGAGGGGATATTGTCAAGGCCGGTGGCCTTGTTTGGGTGGAGCGCGCTCAATTTATTTAGCACCTTGTTAGCTGAGACCATTTCTAATTTGAAATTGTTGTTGACTACTCCTAGCTTTCTGTATAAGTCATTAATGTGTTCTACACCAAAGCGACCAGAATGTTGGGATAGCTTGTTTACGAGAGTTGTGGCTATGTTGGTGAAAAAGGTGTTAAGTCTGCTTGCTACCTCTATTTTGTCTGTAATGAGGGCGTCACCCTCCTTGATGTTGATGTTGGTGAGTCTGGTTTTAAGTTTCTGGCCGCATCCAGGAAGCTGGTTGTTGAGAATTTTCCAGAGCTCACGTGGCTTATTTGTGTTTCACTCTATTTTGTCATTGATATCATTTTTATTAAAGGATTTAGTCAGGTTGTTTGTCTTATTTCTTAATTTATTGCATTGCTTTTTGAGCGTTGAAAGGAGTGATTTGAGGTTATTATTATTGGGTTGTTTATTTACTTCGGTTTTACACTTTTGGTATTCGAAATATTTTCTGTCCCTGTCTTTTATGGCAGCTAATAGGTCTGGATTGATCCATGGTTCAGAGCGGGCTTTGATCCTGACTGTTCTCATGGGAGCCATATCATTTAGTATAGCTAGGAACGCTGTTTTGAAGCGATCCCAAGCATCTTCAACCAGGTTGCTCGTGAGCACAGGGGACCAGTCCCACTCACCTAATTTGAGGTTGAAATTATCACTGTTGAATTTTTTAAGGGATCTGGATTGAGCTGTTATGTGGCCATTGGCTTTAAGTTTACTTATTTTGCGCGTGCAGAAGGTTATATAGTGGTCGCTAAGACCACAGATCATGAACCCACTATTTTTAATATTATGCCGGTCCGATGTGAGGATGAGATCTATGGTTGACTGGGTGGAAACACACACCTGTGTGGGGAGTGTTAGTAGCTGGGAAAGAGCGTGCAGATTACAGAATTTGCTGTAAGATTTGAAGACAGACGCATCTCTGCGTTGAATATCTGTGTTCAGATCTCCAGTTATAATAATCTCCATGTTTTCTACACCAGCTAAACACTCCTCGAGGGCACCATAGAAATCACTCTGATCAGGGGGTCTGTATACAGTCCCTATTAGTACCGGCTTAGCGTTAGTGAATTTGATTTCTGCCCACACAGATTCAAGGGTATTGTGGTTGAGATCAGAGCGAGTTATGTATTTAATATCCTGGTGAATATACATACAAACACCACCACCATGTTTATTCCTGTCCTTTCTGATGACCGAGAAGTTTTCTATCTCTATCTCTGAATCAGAAACACTATCATCTAATTTAGTTTCGGAGAAACACAGGATTTTTACCTTATTGTTGTGGAACATTTCTCTGATTTGGTCGAGTTTATTTCCAGAGAGGCTGTTCACATTAAGATGGATGATGTGTAGCCCACCGGAACCAAAGAGAACATCAGAGTCCGTTGGAGAGAAGTACTGTCCAGAAGATGGAGGGGTGTTGGTTGTTATTGAGGTTTCTGTGGCAAGACTTGGGGGAGGAGGAGAGGGAGAGAGGCCCATTGTTCGTCGTCCAGGTGATGGGGGAGCGGCGTGGTTGAAGAGGGGGAGGGGGGGCCAGGTAGGAACTGTGGTGGGGGTAGGTGTGGTTTTCGCGGATTTTGGTGAGGTTGAGAACAAAGACCATGGATCCACGAAGAGACCCCCGAAACCTGTGTAGGCCGTGGGGGGTCCAGGTGACGCGACGATGACCCTCAAGGTTTCGGGAGAGGTTAGGAGGACCTCCGCGCTGCCGACTTTAATGGTGGCCAGGGAGTCGTCAGAAGCCGTTACGCCGTCCGCCGCTGAGCCGCTGTCCTCACCGGTGTCTGAGCAGTCTTCCTCCATCTCTGGGCCGCCAACCGCACCGATGTTCGGGGTGAAGTCCTCCGTCGTGCCGCCGACCGCTGGATCGCAGGTGAGCTCGTGTGGTGATGAACAAGTAGGAGCTGGCATAGGTGGAGAGCTAATGTTTTTAGCATAGCTCCGACAAGGTCCCGCAGCTACGCTAGCTTCCTCGGCGTCGTTAGCAACAACATTGCTAGGCTTCGCCAGGTGAGACAACATTAACCGGGTGGTTATTGGTCCAGGGTTTAGTTCAGTGTCTCCTGAGAGTAGAAGTAATAGTACAATTATAGATTTTCGGTCTATCCTTCCAGTCAGGGGCTTGTTTCTTCTGTTCCGATCCACTGTGAGGTGAGAGTGGATCACATTACCTCCGCAGCCCAGGTGCTTCGTCGATACATTACCGAGAAGGTAAAATTCGCAGTGATTGTCCATTTCGCGTTCACGACTCTCATTTTCAAGAGGGTATTGTATCCGTGGTGGTTTCAAATATAAATCCGTGATCCACCGTAGAAAAAAGAGAAAGTGTGGTATTATCCTAGTGGTTGATTGTATTCCCGAGCGGGAGAGAAAAAAAATGCGACTGCTCATCTCGGCGTCCAGACCACAGACTGATGGAGAAGATGGAGGTTTGTCAATACCTTTGGCTACAAATGATTTGATTGATAACATCCAGAAAAAGGCTCATGGCAGCAAGTACCAGCGGAGCTTGAAACTCCAGAGCAGTCAAATATGGTCTTGGAGCGCCCTCTATTGGTCCAACAGTGCCAACAACATCACCAGTCTACCAGACACACAAAAAAGACCTGTCAATAACCGATCTCAATTGAATTTGCACCCAATTTATTGAAAATACTAGGATCATTGGACAAATAAGTGATGCAGGGCAAAAGGACAAATTAAATTACACCAGTCTCAAAAGACAAATTCGACCTCTCACTCAAAGTTGACCTCTCACACCTAACGTCAGAACAACAGCAGAAAGTGAGACAGATGCTGAGGGAAGACAGTGAGGTGTTCGCTCAAGATGATTGGGACACAGAATGGATTCCGAAGCTGCAAATGACGATTCGATTGAAGGATGACATCCCAGTCACAAAAACTTACAATGCCATCCCCCGGCCTCTGTATCAGGAAGTAAGAAACACATCCAAGACTTGCTTAGCCGCGGCTGGATGCAGAAGTTAAGTTCTTCCTACTCATCGCCAGTTGTCATTGTGAGGAACAAGGATGTTTCTATCAGACTCTGCATTGATTACAGACAACTGAATGCCAAAACACACTCTGATAGACACCCAATTCCGCAACTTTAAGAGATCTTACAAAATCTTGGGGGGAATTCATGGCTGTGCTCGACCAAGGGAAGGCATACTACCAGGGGTTTGTCAGTGAAGAGAGCCGATCATGCACTGCCTTTATTACACCCTGGGGGTTATACGAATGGCTTCGGATCCCGTTTGGGCTGACGAACGCGCCCACTGCATTTCAGCGGCACATGGAGGGTTGCACAGCTTCCATTATAAACCTGTGCTGGATTTCTGTCGACAGAAATACAGCACAGATTTAAAATGGAAGCTGTGCTCAGTGTGACGTCAGAAGTACTTTGTATTTTACACAACAGACTTTCATGATGCCAGCAGGAAAACATGGTGAAAGCCATACTGAAAGATCCATCCATCCATTTTCTACCGAACTACAAACTCGACAATCAGGTCGGCCACAGCTAAAGGCAGAATGAGGTAATTAGTCGGACTGTGTAGCTGTCGAAAATAAACTACAGCGATTATGACAAGAAGGTTCCAACATATGGTGCAAACCGACAAAAAGCCAAGGAAAACATACAAAGCAACGCACACAACTGAAGGATGACTTTTATATATGTAAGCTGTATTATCTAATGTTTAGCAGGGATGGATGTTATCGAAAACATTGGTCTTGTTGACAGTCATCTCCTCTTCATCAATATGATTTCCTGGAAATGTTATTTCCAATAACCGTCAAATACATAATTACTTAAAGCCAGTGTAAGGACTAACACGTTACAAAGTTATTGTAACACCGTTATTTTCGGCAGTAGCAAGAAGTCTAGCGCGTTATTTTTTATATTCAGTAACTCAATTACCGTTACTACATGATGCATTACTGCGTTATTTTACGTTATTTTTTATGTACTAGAAACTGAAAAAAATCTGAGTGTGTTTTACTGGAGAGCTGCAGAAGAGGCGCGGGAGAAGAGGCGCGCTGTGTGTGAGTGAGTGTGTGTGTGTGTCTGTGTGTGTGTGTGTGTGTGTGTGTGTGTGGGGGGGATGGTGAGGGTTGGGGAGTCGTGTCTGTGTTTACTAACAAGACATCATTTGGAGCCAAAGTCGAGTTTCTTAACATGGAGATATTCTCACTACTTTTCTTTTGTCGAGCACAAAGAAAATAACATTTTAGTTCAATGTTAGTTTTGTCTTGGACCAAAGATACTATTTACTGCCCAAAACAGCAATTCAAATCTGCTGAAACACCTACAAAAGCAACATGCTTCGACAAAGCTAGTAAAGAGAGAGACGCTTCCCCTCCAACACCATTTAGACACAGAGGGCGTTCATCTGATCGTGGTTATGAACAGAGAGGGCGTTCACCTGACCGTGGCTGGCACGAGCGGTGTGTAGAAGGAGGGCCCAGGGAGAAACAGGACTTTTGCGGCCCCGACAACAACCGAGCTAACTCCCCAAATTGGCGGGGTTGAAGGCCTGCTAGGAGCCCCTCTAATGAGGTGTGCATTTTCTCTCCCACAGGAGGGAAGACTATACATATAAGTTGGGAAAAGAGATGTAGCTGATGTTGCAGCCCAAACATCAGCTACAGAATCTATGGGCCCTATGGAGGGAGGGATGTTTTTTCCTCCATGAGTAATGCAATGATACCGGACAAGACAGAACAGGGAACCTCATATGTAAGGGGAAGTATTGACGGGATTAAAATCAACATATTGATCTATTCAGAAGCAACTGAGTCGTTTATCAATGTCAACTTCCACTTGTCTGTTTCAGCCCTGCATAAGCGGCCCCTAACGGTGGACTTTGTTGCTTCACGGGCGGTGAATGGACAGATGCTCGACACACTGGGCACCATAACAGTGACTCTGCATCTGGAGAAGACCTCCCGGCAGCAGGTTTTCCACGTCATTAGGGGTCCACACAAACAGCGCTACTAGGCTTGGACTTTCTTGTCACAAATCACGCCCTCCTGGATTCTGCCTGTGGTCAACTGCACATATGGGACATTGTACTTCCACTCCTGACTGGCAAAGACCTGATCCCGGAGTGTTTCCATCGCCACTGTCATTACACTGCCCCCCCTCAGCGAGATGCTGGTGCCTGTGAGTGTGTCCCCACCTGGGCCCGTTGATCAGCTTCCTGATTTTGTTGGCTACTTATCACCCAACCTTAAAGGCAAAAGTGAGTGTGTCATAGCTCACACGGTGGCATCTGTAAAAGACGGGGTTACCACAGCCCGTGTGTTGAACCCTACACATCAGGACGTTATACTGAGAGAAGGCGTGCACCTGGGGTGGTTTTTCTCTATTGATGAGGCCGAGATCGTGACACTTCTTCAGGTTCCAACGGAGACTATCCCTGCCATTTCATCCAGTGAGGTGCCTGTTGTGTCATCGGAGGAATCTTCCGCTAGCCAGCAACAGAAGGCACCACTGGTTGGACTGCTGGCCGAGCATCAGGGGATATTCAACCAATCAAAAGGGGGGACTGGCAGGTGCACACTTATCCAACATCACTTCAAAAGACCAGTGATCCTCCTCCTCTGCGGCAGCACGGATACCGGACTTCACCAGAAAATAGAGAGGAAATAGACAGTCAGGTGACCGCCCTGTTGGTGGACGGGATGATTGAGGAAAGCTGCAGCCCATGGGCCTTGCCTGTGGTCCTGGTAAAGAAGAAGAATGGTAGGTGGAGATTCCGCATCGACTATCGTGAAAGATTCTCATCCGCTCCCCAGGGTGGATGAGACCGTGAATGCACTGGCGGGCTCCCTGTGGTTCAGCATGTTGGACTTTACTAACAGATATTGGTAGATCGAGGTCGCTAAGGGAGACAGGGAGAAAACTGCCTTCACTTCGGGCCAGGGCCTCTACCAGTGGTGGTCTATGCCGATGGGCCTTACTAACTCTCCTGCAACATGTCAGCGCATGATGGAGCTGGTGCTCTGAGGGCTCCCATGGCAGGTGTGTGTGGTGTACCTTGACAACATTTTTGTATACAGTCCCACCAATTGAGGCCCATCTCACCTGTCTGCGTGAAGTTTTCTCCAGGATCCATGCAGCTGGCCTCAGGGTGAATCATGAGAATAACACTCGGCTCGAGATCATGTAGTGTTCCTGGGACATATTTCTTGCCACGGCTTACAGCCCGACCCTCCAAACACGGATAAAGTCAGAACCTGGCCAACACCACAGAACCCAACCGAAGTGAGAGCCTTTGTGGGCTTTTTCTCCTACTACACTTTTTTAAAAAACTTTTCCCAGTGTGCAGCCCCTCTTCACCGCCTCACCTGCAACGGCACACCTTTCAAATGGACAAGTGAGTGTGACACAGCCTTTAAGTACCTGAAGGGGGTGCTTTCATCTGCTCCAGTTGTCACCGTGCCTGACTTTAACAATCCCTTTCCAGGTGTACACAGACGCCTCCTTGGAAGTAGTGGGGGCCATGTTGGTGTAGCCGAGCTAAATTTTATTTTATTTTATTTTATTTTTGGTCATTTACTCACATCATTGTCTGTTGTGAACTTCTCCAAAAGTGTCTCTTATTGTAAATAGGTTCCACTCTATTATTTTTCGTCACATACCTTTTTGTTTTCCTGGGAGGTGATTTGGCGTCGCACCTGTGTGACTAGCTTCAGTGAGCTCTGACGCTCGGACCTGGTAAGTCATGTTTGTGTCTTTCCCTTTATTTTTATTATAAACTTTTTGGTTGTCGCTCTTAAAGTATTGTATAAGAATACACACTGTCTTGTGACGTGCTGTTAAGCATGCGGGTTGAATTCCCAAACTTTCTGTTTGTTAGATTGTTGTAAAAACCGGACTCCTATATGTTAAATGATATGTGGATTAGTTTAATGCTAGCGGCAGTTATTACGGGGTTTACTGGTCTCGTGAGTTTGTGCCCGGGTCAAAACTCTGCTGCGTGTCTTGGTGGACATCTTGTGTGCCCCTGTGGCATTAATAATAGTGTGCATTATATATTTCTTTATTCTGTGGTGGACAGAAATCCTGTGTACTGTGGACTGTGTGTGACGCCCTCTTCTTTTTGTTTCTATCAAAACAAAGGTAAGTCTGTTTTTTGGCATAGTTTATTGTAGGAACATATAAAATGAGTTGATGTGAGTTGGAAAAATGAGGTGAATTGCTGAACATATTAAAGATCCTTTTCTTAATATATATTTTGTTATTTGCTGATGTATATATTTTATATACTGGTTTTTATGTAATTAATTTATTTGAGACTGTTTTATGCTTTATTTACCTTTTATTATTATTACTATTATTATTATTTCATTTATTATTATTATTACTATTTCAACATGTAAGCATAAATAATTGAATTCATGAGCCAGAGTGAGCACTGACGCTCGGAGCTGTGGAGAGAAATCCTGTGTACTTTGGACTGTGTGTGACGCCCTGTTCTTTTTGTTTCTATCAAAAAATGGTGAATAAATCCTCCATGACTCAACTCTTGTGTGTGCCTCACTATATAGACACAACGCAGAACAGCTACTGTTACATTGGCTCAGGACAAAGACGGACTGGAGCGAGTGGTGTCATACGTTAGCCAAGCACTCCGTTCCCCAGAAAGGCGCTGGTCTACATTTGCTGTGGGCCGTAGTGTGGGCTGCACGGCAATTCAGACATTACATAGGATCAGCTGCCTTTACCACCATAACTTATTAGAGCCTCTGCTGAGCCTGCGTGGCATGTCCATTGACAAGGATCCCATGGGATGCAGAGCAAGATGGATACTGGAACTGGACCCTTATAACTGGAGTATGCAGCACAAGGACGGCAAACAGCATACTAATGCTGATGCACTCTCAGGGCGTCCTCAATACCATGAGCCAAGTGTGGTAAACACAGGTGAGACAACCACACAAGTGAATGTCATAGGCTCAAATATAGAGCCCAGTGTTGCCCAACCAGTCACTCAACTGCTACAAACACCCACGGGGAACCCCCAGACCAGCTTCAGTCGTTCAACAGTTCGGGGTCTCCGCTGTCATAATTTACGCTTCATTGTGTGCCACACATTTTCGATGGGAGACAGGTCTGGACTGCAGGCGGGCCAGGAAAGTACACAAACTCTTTTTTTACGAAGCCACGCTATTGTAACACGTGCTGAATGTGGCTTGGCATTGTCTTGCTGAAATAAGCAGGGGCGTCCATGAAAAAGACGGCGCTTAGATGGCAGCTTTTAAATGTTCCAAAACTTGTATGTACCTTTCAGCATTAATGGTGCCTTCACAGATGTGTAAGTTACCCATGACTTGGGCACTAATGCACCCCCTTACCATCACAGATGCTGGCTTTTGAACTTTGCGTCGATAACAGTCTGGATGGTTGGCTTCCCCTTTGGTCCGGATGACACAATGTCGAATATTTCGGGCCCAGAAAAGCCGGCGGCGTTTCTGGATGTTGTTGATAAATGGCTTTCGCTTTGCATAGTAGAGCTTTAACTTACAGATGTAGCAACAAACTGTATTTAGTGACAGTGGTTTTCTGAAGTGTTCCTGAGCCCATGTGGTGATATCCTTTAGAGATTGATGTCAGTTTTTGATACAGTGCCATTTGAGGGATCGAAGGTCACGGTCATTCAATGTTGGTTTCCGGCCATGCCGCTTACGTGGAGTGATTTCTCCAGATTCTCTGAACCTTTTGATGATATTATGAACCGTAGATGTTGAAATCCGTAAATTTCTTGCAATTGCACTTGGAGAAACATCGTTCTTAAACGGTTTGACTATTTGCTCACGCAGTTGTGGACAACTAGCTAGCTAGAGATATTGGCCCCAAAATCATTTAACGAGTACAGGAACAGCTAGCCAGCTTGAGTGGAAGTCTGCTGGAGTAGTCTACAGTCATACAGTAACAAGCAATTACACCTGTATTAAACTTAAATACCATAGATCAAATATAATTAACCCCAGTGATATCATCCGTGTCGTGCGGTGAGGTTCATGGCTGGTGAGGCACTGACGTGCACAGTCAGATTTATAAACATATGAACCCTAAAGCAGTGGTTCTCAAATGGGGGTACACGTACCCCTATGGGTACTTGAAGGTATGCCAAGGGGTACGTGAGATCTTTCAAAAATATTCTAAAAATAGCAACAGTTCAAATATCCTTTATTAATATGTTGATTGAATAATACTTCAACAAAATATGGATGTAAGTTCATAAACTGTGAAAAGAAATGCAACAATGCAATATTCAGTGTTGACAGCTAGATTTTTTGAGGACATGTTCCATAAATATTGATGTTAAAGATTTCTTTTTTTGTGAAGAAATATTTAGAATTAAGTTCATTAATTCAAATTGTTCTCTATTACAATCCCCAAAGAGGGCACTTTAAGTTGATGATTACTTCTATGTGTAGAAATCTAGCTCCCTCCTCAAAAAGCGGATGCCAGACGCGCTCCCCGCGGTCTGAAACTACCTCTAAGGGTGGGTGGAGGGAAGTCAGGAAAGAGGTGGACTGAGTGGGAGCAATAGTCACAGGGGGCGGAGCCCAAGTCACAAGTGGCGGGGTTTCAGAAAACAAAGACTTATATTGGGACTGAAAACAAATGTCTTTAAGAAGAGTGATGGCTTCATTTTAGTCCCCTGTGGATGACTGAGGGAGTGCATGTTTCAAAAAAAATTCCTCATCTCCACTATCCTTAGGAGGCATCGGAGGAGTGACGTCACGACTGCAGTACCCGTGACTGACAGGCCAGCCGGAGTAGTCAATAGAGGGACGAAAAAAATAATTACCAGACATGTAGGGTGAGTCCTGGATGGGTTGGAAATGGCTTTGTCCCTGAGAGAGTAATGGCGGGGCTAGCGCGTCTCTATCACGTGGCGAAGTCTTCCTCTGCGACTTCCGCCTTCGCTGACGAGTGCGAGCCGGGCGAGAGGGAACATTACTGGACAAAGTGGAGTCGAGCGGGACTTGGAGACCTCCAAGCCCCCAGATCATCTCTCCACCCGGCGCACCGTGGAATGTCCCAGCCTGCATCGCTTGGGATATTCTCCCCGTAAGCTCATTGAAGTCCTTTATCTCCGATGTGAGAGAACGTCTCTGTGCTCGCAGTGTACTGTGACATTTGGCTAGCATCGTGGTGTGGGGATGCGTTCTCTCGTTGATGCAAAGCGGAATGTAAGGTTGATGATTTATTTACAACTACAAAAATAGCCTTAGAAAAAAAAGACTTGCACATAGGTACTATAGACAAAACAAACAGAACTAGCATGGGAGCTAGAAAGAACAGAAAGCGCTAGCAATGGAGCTAGGTACAAACGAAGGAATAGCGTGGAAACTAACAAGTACAAAAGATATTTACCACAATCGAGGATAGCGACGTCACCTGTTGCATAGAAAGCAAGTTTACACTGCGAGGCCGAATGGCAAACAAAGGCAGGCTTAAATAGGGAGGTAATCAAAAAGCAAGTGCTCGTGACAAACACAAGGCAGGTGACACAAATACGTAACTAGGCAACGGAACAAAACAGGAAGTACCACCTTGAACCAAAGAAGTCAAATAACAAACAGGATGTGATCTACAAAATAGAACAAAACCAGAATATACCGTGATCCTAGTAGCGGATCATGACAGAAGGACTATAAAAATGGGATCCATTACCTCCCGGCTTGGCAATCAGCATCAAGGGTTGGAATTGGGGGTTAAATCACCAAAAATTATTCCCGGGCGCAATCACAGCTGCTGCCCTTTGCTTCCGGCCCTCACCTCCCAGGGTGTGATTATGGGTGATGGGTCAAATTCAGAGAATAATTTTGCCACACCTAGCAATTATCTGATGAGTGTTACCGGTGGTGTTGAGCGAGAGGCGGAAGGAAGTCTGTGAGCAGACGTGAGGTCGAGGGGAGGAGAGATGCGTCAAAGTCTGTGTCCAGGCGGAAGGTCGAGATCCAAGAGGCAGCCTGAATACGGGGAGACGAGACACACAGCTTGTGACCCGGGAACGGAGGTACACTGCTGGAAGGCGAAAAGGAGGACACGAGACAAATTAACATGACGGGGGAGAAGCACAGAGAGACAAAGAGTGCATAGAGCTTGTTAGGTTCGGCTTAGTGTACAGGACAAATCGCTACATTCTGGCACAGGTTGCAGGTTCGTACTGGCTTATGAAGGCAGATCCTATCATCAGCAACAGGTGTGTTGATTGCTGATGATTGATTGAATGCAGGTGCCAGCTGCAGCCGGAGTGACACGCGCCGGCGCGGTCTTGGAGGTGCGCCCAGATGAATGCGCACAGGTGTACATCCAAAATAATGTTTGAGGATTTGCTGTTTGAGGATTGCTTTTCCCCCTCATTCCTCAAGCAATGAAATTGTATTTTTCTAAAAACAAATGTTAATGACACATTCCAGATACTGACACATTCAAGGTTTTGTTGAGAAGATTTGTTGCACATTCTTGGCTAAAAGGTTATCATTTATTTTGTACATCATTTTAGCACTTTGCAAATTCACGAACACATTGAATTGGAATATTTTGGATTCAATAAATAAAGAGTTTGTATGTTGTATATATCCAACAATACACAATTAGTAAATGAAGTGTACTTTGGCCATTTTGGTGTCTTTATTGATGTTTAAATAGTTGTACAGCAATAAATTGTATCTTCACATACCATTATGATTTATATTTTATCTTTCTGAATATATTGTGGTAAGTAGCAGATTCCATCATCCTTGGTGGTGAAAACTTGTGAATAATGGAAACCTCCTTAATAAGCCCTTCGTCTATTTTTGATGCTCTAACATCCATGACAGGCTTCTCACAATTATTAAACATGTCTTGAAGTCATTTGTGTTCCATTATGAAAGAAATGCAGTACTGTCTGGTTAAAAGGGTCTTCAGTTTTGTGCGCAGACAGCGCCCTCTGCTGGGTTCTTTGCTGCAACAGCACACGTCATTAGTGCAGCCGTAAAAATACTCACAACCCACCCAATGCGTGTCTTAAAGTTTTTAAGGTGTTTAGAGAAACTATTGCAGGGGAACAGTTTTGTACTAAAAAAAAGGTGCAGTTTTATCTTCCAACTTCAAACTAAATGGGTCGACTTGTGAGACAAAGCTCTGCTGGACCCACAGCTGCAGTTGGTGCCGTCACACCACTCGATGGCAAACAGCAGATGTGTTTATGTCTCCAAATAAAGCGTCCGACACAATGAATCAGAATGTCTTGATGAATCAATTAGAAAGTTATGACAACACTGGTCTCGAACAGGATAAGAAATTCATGAAGATAAATTTAAAGTATGTCTACAGCACTAAATATAGGGCTCTATACTGGGACCAAAACTGTTCGATAGTATTTGTCAATTGTAGAGTTATTAAAGACTTAAAGTTAGTTTTATTTGCAGATGATACAATAGTGTTTTGTTCAGGGGCGAACACACAGAAGCTAATACAATTAATAACAGAAGAAATGAATACATAGAAAAAAATGTTTGACAAAAAAAGACTATCTTTGAATCTCAGTAAAACTAAAATGTTATTTAGTAGACATTGAAAGGGTGAAAGGAATCAAATTTTTGTGTGATGTCTCGGCAGGGGTGGTGGTCATTGTGACCTCAAGAGGCGGATGCAGGAGACAAGGTGCAGGTAAGACGTGTCTTTAATCCTTTAAACAGAAAAATCACAAGGAGTCGTGTGGCTAGGAAGCGCACATGAAGCATAAGGCAAACTACTGAAAATCTTTACACATGAGCTATATAAAACAAACACAAATCAGTTTATAAGTCAACACAATAATATTGTTATCATAATTATTGTTGTTATTATTACCATTATTATTACTATTATTTTAGTAGTCTTGCGGACTACTTGTCCGCACCAATGCAAACTACAAGCCCAATAGCAATTATAATGTAAATAAAGATACATTTATAAAAATACAAATGAAAATGTAATTATAATAATGTGAATAAAGATATATTTAGAATGTGTAAGGCTTCTGTCTTTGTGAGAAAGACGGTGTATGATGATAAAATGAGAAAGATTATGTATGATGATATGTGAGAAAGATGATGTGTGCTGATATAGTTTGTATGAGAAATATGATGTATGATGATATATGAGAAAGATAATGTATGGTGATATATGATCAAGATGATATATGATGCTATTAGAAAAAGATGATGTACGATGCTGTATTAGAAAGATGATGTATGATGATATACAAGAAATATTATGTATGATGAGATATTAAAAAGATGATACATGATGATATATTAGAAAGATGATGTATGATGATATATGAGAAAACTGATAAATGACAGGGGTGCCCACACTTTTTCTGCAGGCAACCTACTTTTCAATTGACCAAGTCGAGGGGATCTACCGCATTCATATGTATAATTTATATTTATTTATTTATGAAAGATAAGTTTTTGTTAACTAGCTAAAGTGTTTAATGATAATACAAGCATGTTTAACACATATAGATTCCTTTCTTTCATGAAGCAAGAATATAAATTGGTGTATTACCCGATTCTGATGACTTGCATTGATAAAGAATCAGACAGTAGTGCTGATAACATCCCCATTTTAAAATGGAGGAGAAAAAAAAGTATTTCTTTCTGTCCAATACCACATGAAAGTGGTTGGTTTTGACATCTTATCTGTCCAGCTTCCACACTCCTTTTTATACACTTTACAAGAAATACATTGACGGAAAACTTCGTAGCTTGCTAGCTTATGCATGCCAGCTTTCTGAGACTCTTGTTTTGTTAGCACATGCAGGATGAAGCAATGCTTTTATTGTGAAGACAGGAACTGAGCATTCGGTCTTTAAAGTTTTGACAAGTACGGCGCGGTAGTCTGTCGAAATAAAAAGTCTTTCTCGCCTTCCTGTCGGTAATTTTTTTCTGACATAATGAGCTCGCAGCAGCCAGCGTCATCTCACAAGACCCTTGGGTGCCGTGAGTGTCAATCAAGAGACGAAAGTGACGTCTTGGTGAAGATTGATGATCGCTAATAATTCGGTCTATCTTTTTAATGGATGGCTGGCGATCGATTGACACACCCTCCACCATTGACGGGTAGCTCGCGATTGACGTAATTAGCACCCCTGATGTATGATGATATGTAAGAATGCATCAATCAATCAAAGTTTTTTTATATAGTCCTTAATCACAAATGTTTCAAAGGGCTGCACAAGCCACAACGACATCCTTGGCTCAGATCCCACATCAGGGCAAGAAAAAACTCAACCCAATAGGCACAATGACAAACCTTGGAGAGGACTGCAGATGTGGAGACCCCTGGGTGACCAGTGCAATAGATGCCTAATGGATACGGTTAATAAATGTGAGAGTCCAGTCTATAGTGGGGCCAGCAGGGGATCATCTTGAGTGGAGACAATTCAGCAGCGCAGAGACGTGCCCCACTGATGCACAGAGGAGTGATCCACCCTGGGTCCTGACTTTGAACAGGTAGCACTTCATCTGTGGTCACCTGATGACATCTCCACGCAGGAGAGGGGGGCAGAGCAGAAAATAGATGGCAGATCAACTGGTCTATACTACAGTATACAAATTACTTTTAAGATGGGACTTAAATGCTTCTACTGAGGTAGCATCTCTAACTGTTACCGGTAGGGCATTCCAGACAACTAGTGCCCAAACAGAAAACACATTACAGCCCGCAGACTTTTTTTGGTCTCAAGCAATTACTTATAAGCCGGCTTTCTTAGTACGCAGATTTATGGCTGGGACATATGGTACAATACAATCAGCAAGATATGATGGAGATAGACCGTATAGTATTTTATATGTAGGTAGTAAAACTTTAAAGTCGCTGTGACACCTTTCTGTGTCTCGGGGTTTGTTCTCTGGTGGCTC
Organism: Nerophis ophidion; assembly: GCF_033978795.1. Lineage (NCBI taxonomy): Eukaryota > Metazoa > Chordata > Actinopteri > Syngnathiformes > Syngnathidae > Nerophis > Nerophis ophidion. The sequence continues at coordinate 34,731,656 of NC_084613.1, forward strand.
GAATGATGAGACTTCAGCTCAATGGTCAACGAGACTTTTGTTTTCAGGTTTACTTTGTTTTCTTGGCTCTCACCGTTGTCTGCACTCTCTTCTCGCGCTCCTCTCTTCCCGCTGCTAATAAAGGAGACAGGTGATTAGATAACCCGCTCCAGCTGGGAAATCCACTCACCTGTCAGCTGCTTCATAGCCGGCTCCTGCACACGCCCTTCCCGCAGGAGACGCGTGGACCACGCCCCCTCCACATGCCTCCACCGCCAGACTCAGGCCGGGCAGCCGTACGGCCGCGCCCTCTCTCCGCCCTCCGTAGAGGAGCGCGAGAGGAAGTCGGCCACGGCCATCTGCGTACCTGGTCTGTGGACTACTCGGAAGTTGTAGGGTTTTAAAGCGAGATAAAACCGGGTGATCCACGCGTTGGCATCTTTCATGTGGTGGAGCCACTGGAGGGGTTTGTAGTCCGAGCAGAGGCTGAAGAACGTCCCAACAGGTAGTACAGGAGGGCCCCGACCGCCCACCGAATGGCGAGGCACTCCCTCCAACCTCGCCTCCCGATCCGAAAGCTTCCAGGTGATGTATAATACGGGCCGGTCGACCCGCTCCACCCGCTGGGACAACACCGCTCCCAGTCCCCTGCCCGACGCGTCCGCCTGCAGACAGAAGGGGATGGCAAAGTTAGGCATGTGCAGTACCGGCTCCTTGCAGAGTGCTGTGCTTACCTTCTTGAACACCTGCTGGATACTGCTCTGTCCACTGGACCAGATCTGGAGCACCCTTTCGAGTGAGGTCAGTCAGTGAGCTGGTCAGGTCTGCAAACCGGTAGTAGCCCGCCAGACCCAAAAACTGCTTCACCTCTTTTTTTCGCTTGGGGGGGGGTCTACTGTACTTCCCTCCGGCCAACTGCACACTTCGCCGGGTTGGCGTTGAGCCCCGCCTTCCTCAGGGCCTCATCACTGCCCCATTCCGCCGCGTGTGCTCTTTCCAGCTGCGACTCTGGATGATGACGTCATCCAGGTAGGCAGCCGCGTATGCAGCGTGAGGGCGCAGCACCCGGTCTATGAGGCGCTGGAACGTGGCGGGCGCACCGAACAAGCCAAACGGAAGTGTCACTAATTGGTACACACCTTGCGGAGTGGAAAATGCCGTTTTGTCCCGGGACTCTGGCGACAAGGGAATCTGCCAGTAGCCCTTTGTTAAATCCAGTGTCATAAAAAAACAAGCAGTACGCAGCCAATCGAGGAGCTCGTCATCCTCGGGCATTGGGTAAGCGTCAAAACGTGATATTTCGTTCACCTTGCGGTAATCCACACAGAACCGCACAGACCCATCCTTCTTCCCTACCAGAACGATGGGGCTGCACCACGCACTGTGGGATTCTTCTATTACCCCCAACTCCAGCATGGGATTTAATTCCTTCCCAACCACTTTGCGTGATTGGAGAGCCTGTGGTTGTATGAGGTTCGTTCGGCCTGGCCGAGTGGAGAACAACACATCAGAAAAGCGCTGATGCAGCTTGACAACATCCGCTTTCTGTGCTAATGTGAGCTGATAGTCACAGAGGAAGGGAGAGGGCAAGACAGAGCGCAGGACCTCTGGCCCGAACTCATCCTCTTACTCAACCTCTGTCACCATGAAAACAGGCTCTGCCTACTTCCATGCTTTCAAGAGGTTTATATGGTAAATTTGAGTGTCTCCGCCCCGGTCCGAGCGTCGGACCTCGTAATCCACATCACCCACTTGCCGTGTGACCTCAAAGGGTCCTTGCCACCTGGCGAGCTGGATGTTGGAAGTAACACAAGTACTTTTTCTCCCTGTGAAAATTTTCATAGCGGAGTCTCCCTGTTATACAGGCGCTGCTGACGTTCCTGGGCATGGAACAAATTCTCGCGTGACAAGTGCCCTACCGTGTGGAGTTTTGCTCGCATGTCCATGACGTATTGAATTTTGTTTTTGCTGAGTAACAGTACGGGATCCAGCCATTTATCCCAACTTGGTTTGCCTTGTGCGTAAACTTACAGATCATGGTTTTCAGCGTCTTATTTAGCCGCTCCACCCGCCAGTCAGTTTGGGGGTGGTATACGCTGGTGCCGATTGCTTTATTCCCCAATAATCTGTATAGTTCCTTTATCGTAAAGGACGTCCCCTGGTCAGTCAGAATTTCTTTTGGGATTCCAACTCGGGATATGACCTGAAACAGTGCTTGTGCGACACTCTTTGCAGAGATGGAGCACAGTGGCACTGCTTCGGGATACCGTGTTGCGTAGTCCACCAGGACTAACACAAAATGGTATCCTGTGTGCTCGGGTGGAATGGTCCGATGAGGTCCAAACCAATTCTTTCGAAGTGGACTTCCATGATGGGTAATGGCCGCAAGAGCCTCTTGGAGGTGGCCGCCGTATTGACCAGCTGAAATTGGACCATTACCCGATTAAGTGTCTTATCACACTCCATGTGGCCAGCCATGGGATTGAAGTGCGCCGCCTGGAAAACCATTTCCCGGCATTGTTTTGGCACCATTAACTGGGTGATTTCCTCTCCCGTTTGAGTGTCACAGCTCATCTGGTATATTCTATCTCTAATAATTGAAAAATAAGGGAATACCCGCGCTCTTCCCCGGCGCACCAGCTGACCGTCGATGGAAGCCACCTGGTCCCAGGCTGCGCGCAGCGTTTCATCTTGGGCCTGCTTGAAGGAGAAGTATTGGATGAACCCACAATCACCACTGATTCCTCTTTCCTACGTTCCGTGAACGCACCCCTACACATTGTGTCATTAAACGGTTACACCCCGGCCAATTTGTACTCCAAAATTACGGGGTGCGTAAGGTGCACACTTACAGCAACCTTGACACTATGCTTTTGCCCATTAATTTCCACTGGCACAATAAGGTATTCATGCACATCCCATGAATATATTTAATTCTCACCCGTGTTAATTCCTCCCGAACCACTTTGAGTTAGTGTATGGGGAGCCTTTAGGGCAGAGACCGCACCGTAACTCAATTTGATGTTGGATGAGGTTTGTGCGGCTTGCTCTCGCTGCGCTTCTCAATGCATGGCCAGGTGGTCCTCGGCCAGCGACACCGCCACTGTCAGGCCGCTTGGACGGTGATATCGGACCCACGCCGATGTCCTTGCCGGAATGGCCTCCAGGAACTGCTTGAGGAGTATGAGCTCCTGCATGGGCTGTCAGACGTCGTCAGGTCTGCCACAGGGTTGCCGCGTCTCTGAGCTGCTGCCCAAGCGTGAACGGGTGGTCCTCAGGCCCCAGTCTCAATGCCCGTAAGCGGCGTCGGTGGTCTTCCGCCGTGCTGCCGACCCGGTCCAGTATGGCCCACTGCGCCTCTCTGGTAAACAAAGGCAGCAGACACTCCCCCACTCCTTTTCAGCGGACCCGCATGACGCAGCCGTGGCCTCGAAAATGTCCAGGAAGGCCTGTGGGTCTTCGGCCTCCGCTATGCGCTGCATGGAGGCCGCAGGGCCTGGTGGTGGTGCCGCTCCCATCCTGCTGGTCTTCGCCTGGAGGATTTGTCCTTGCTGGGCCATTTGTTGGTGGACAGCCTTCATCTGCTTGTGGTTCGCTGCCGTCACGTCCGCCAGCAACTGCCCAAGTGCTGTCAGGGGGTTGTGCTCCGACATTTTCTCTGTCTCTCTTCTTTTTTCTTTTCCAGCCACCGGGCACCAATGTGACACGTTTCTGTGTCTCGGGGTTCGTTCTCTGGCCGCTGGAATGATGAGACTTCAGCTCAATGGTCTAAAAGACTTTTATTTTCTGCGATAGTTTTTTTTCTTGGCTCTCTCCGTTGTCTGCCCTCTCTTCTTGCGCTCCTCTTTTCCTGCTCACGACCTCGGATGCTGCTAATAAAGGAAAAAGGTGAATAAATAACGCGCTCCAGCTGGGAAATCCACTCACCTGTCAGCTGCTTCATAGCCGGCTCCTGCACACACCCTTCCCGCAGGAGACACGCGAACCAAGCCCCCTCCACAGTCGCATTTTAAGAGCACAGGAACCCAGCGCAGGTGAGCCAGTATAGGTGTGTTTATATTAGGGGTGTGGGAAAAAAACGATTCGAATTTTAATCGCGATTTTCACGTTGTGCGATTCAGAATCGATTCTCATTTTAAAAAAAATTTTTTTTTTTTTAATCAATCCAACAAAACAATACACAGCATTACCATAACAATGCAATCCAATTCCAAAATCAAACCTGACCCAGCAACACTCAGAACTGCAATAAACAGAGCAAATGAGGTGACACAAACACGATACAGAACAAATCAAAAGAAGTGAAACAAAAATTAATATTATCAACAGCAGTATCAATATTGGTTATGATTTAATCATAGCAGTGATTAAAAATCCCTCATTGACATTATCATTAGACATTTATAAAAAAAAAAAAAAAGAACAATAGTGTCACAGTGGCTCACGCTTGCATCGCTTCTCATAAGCTTGACAACCTTTACAATTATAAAAGCTTTAAAAAAAATCTACTACTCTGCTAGCATGTCAGCAGACTGGGGTAGATGCTGCTGAAATCCTATGTATTGAATGAGTACAGAATCGTTTTCAATCAGAAAAATATCGTTTTTGAATTGAGAATCGCATTGAATCGAAAAAATAGATTTATAATCGAATCACGACCCTAAGAATCAATATTGAATCGAATCGTGGGACACCCAAAGATTTGCAGCCCTAGTATATATATATATATATATATATATATATATATATATATATATATATATATGTGTGTGTGTGTATGTATATGTGTTTGTGTGTATGTATAAAAAGGCATATGCAGTATAGGTGTGTATATAGCAGGCGTCGGCAACCCGCGGCTCTTTGGCAACTCTGATGCGGCTCAGCTGCATAATCGCCGACCCCCCAGACTGTTACGGGGGGATTACGGATTTCGGTGCCTCTCCCGGACATCACCGGGGTCAACGTTCTCTGATTTTTACTCGGACTACTACATTGAGGGCCTACCGTGATGGCTTTACTTTTAACATCCTCTACAACATTTCATCGTGTCAGCCTATCGCGAAATGATGTCTGCGTGCCGACGGGACGCATGCTTGCCAGTCTAATAACATATTGTACATTGCTTCCGCAGATAAACTTACATGACTGCAAGGCATACTGGGTGATACAGGTATATATTGAAGGTTGTGATATAAACAACTTTAACACTCTTACTATTACGCACCACACTGTGAACCCACACCAAACAAGAATGACAAACATATTTCGGGAGAACATCCTCACAATAACACAACATAAATGCAACACAACGATACCCAGAATCCTTTGCATCCATGACTCTTCCTAACTACATTTTACACCCCCGTGTCCCCAACCCCGCCCACCTCAACCGATGCACGGAGGGGGGGGGGGGGGGCGTCGTTTGGTGCTAGCGGGGTGTGTAGTATTGCCAGTTCTAGACATGGATGCAAAGGATTCTGGGTATTTGTTGTGTTGCGTTTATGTTGTGTTACTGTGAGGATGTTCTCCCGAAATGTGTTTGTCATTCTTGTTTGGTGTGGGTTCACAGTGTGGTGCATATTAGTAAGAGTGTTAAAGTTGTTTATATCACAACCTTCAGTGTAATCTGTATCACCCAGTATGCTTTGCAGTTGTGTACGTGTATCTGCGGAAGCCATGTACATCATGTTGCTGGACTGGCAAGCAGTTTGTATATGTTGAAGAAGGCATTTAAGGCAATGGCTTCATAGCACGCCCTTATCATTGTTATCTGGGTGACCATCAGGTGACATCCGCGAGAATGATTGCGTCTCCCATTGTCTTCTTTATTTTGTGAAACGGGTCAAAATGGCTCTTTGAGTGGTAAAGGTTGCCGACCCCTGGTATATAGGTATATAAAGGTATATACAGTATAGGCGTAATATGAGCAAACTTTCTTGTTCTTGTTAAAAGTCTACCAGCATCACTTTGGACCAACTGTAATCTTTTAATGGTAGACAAACGGATGAATAATGATCACAGCTTCGCTGGTGGACAAAATGGAACACATTTTAGCAATATTAGCAGATGAAAGAAGGCTGTTTTAGTAACACTCTTAATGTGTGACTCAAATGAGAGAGTTGGGTCGAAGATAATACCCAGATTCTTTACAGAGTTGCTTTGTGCAATTGTTTTCTTGTCAAATGTTAAGGTGGTATTATTAAATATGAGTCGGTGTCTAGCAGGACCGATAATCAGCATTTCTGTTTTCTTAGCGTAACAATATTATCCGCTGCCCGGATAATATTGTTTGTTTTTTGAACTCCCTCAGTTCCTGTTTTGTGCATCCCTGGGTTGGTGTTCTGTTTCCATGGGTGCTTATTGTCTTCACCTGTCTCTAAATTGGTGTTCGGGACGCTCACCTGCCTTTGCCGGTCAGTCAGTCTGGCCTCCTAGTTTGCTACACGCAACAGGTAACGACAACTAGATTTGTATTCTTTTTGTATGCTAGCTTCCACGCTAGTCTCTTTCTTATATGCTAGCTTCCACGCTAAGCTCTATTTGTTATGCTAGCTTCCATGCTAGGCTTCTTTGTATGCTAGCTCCCTTTTTTTGTTCCCAACTGATTCATTGCTTAAATGGTAAATGGGTTATCCTTGTATAGCGCTTTTCTACCTTCAAGGTACTCAAAGCGCTTTGACACTGTTTCCACATTCACCCATTCACACACACATTCACACACTGATGGCGGGAGCTGCCATGCAAGGCACTAACTACGACTCATCAGGAGCAATGGTGAAGTGTCTTGCTCAAGGACACAACGGACGTAACCTGGTTGATAAAAGGTGGGGATTGAAACAGGAACCCTCAGGTTGCTGGCATGGCCACTCTCCCAACAATGCCATGTCATTTTCTACCTGCACGCTGTGCCCGAAATCCGTCTGCATCTTGGGAGAACGAACCCTGCATCATCATGCGACCCAGTTGTCACATGTTAAATTGCAAACAGTTAGTCAACATCCATTGTTTATTTTATTTAGACACGCCTCCAGGTGACTACAATCTGGCGTGTTGGCCAGCTTTAGGGGCATGTAGAGTTGGGGGTCATCAGCTTTACAGTGAAAACTAACACCCTTTTTTGCCTATGTAGTCACCTAGTGGCAGCATGTAGATGCTGAAGAATCTTGCTGGCCTACTGCCTTTGGTAATGCCGCCATTCCCAAATTATGTGGGCTCTATCGATAACCTCCCTAACAACTTTAACGATGCCCTGCACGACACCATTGATAGTATAGCATCGCTAAAGCTATAAAAGGCCCCTAAAAGGCGTACCCCCTGATTTACAGAAGAAACCAGATTTCTTAAACTATCATGTAGAAAGCTGGAATGCAAATGGCGTGCGACTAAACTTGAGGTTTTCTGTCATGCATGGAGCGATAGTATAACAACTTATAAACACACCCTTAGCTAAAACTAATTACTACTCCACTCTCATCTGCCTCAATAAAAACGATCCTAAATATTTGTTCAATACAGTAGCGTTGCTAACCCAAAAAGGGACTCCTCCCAGGAGTTCCACCCACTTGGCAGATGACTTTACAAATTTCTTTAATAAGAACTAATCAGAAAGGAGATTAAAGACAAAGTGTCCAGGCTAAAACTGGTTTCTATTAACATAAATACGAATGTAAATACGATGGATATTGCCCTCCAAAATAGTCCCTCTCTTTTTGATGAAATAACATTAGAGGAACTCCTGCGACGTGCAAATGGTACCAAACAAACAACATGTTTACTTGACCCACTTCCTGGGAAACTTATCAAGGAGCTGTTTGTAATACTAGGACCATCAGTGCTAAATATTATAAACTTATCACTTTCCACTGGCACTGTTCCCCTAGCTTTCAAAAAAGCGGTTATTCACCCTCTGCTCAAAAGACCTAACCTCAATCCTGACCTCATGGTAAACTATGGACTCTCACACTACTAACTAAATCCACTCGACATCCATTGCATCTGTTGCCCACATCTACGGTCTCCTCCAAGGTTTCATGTTGTTCCGATTGGGTTGAGTTTTTTCTTGGCCTGATGTGGAATCTGAGAAGAGGATGTCATTGTGGCTTGTGCAGCCCCATGAGACAATTGTGATTAGAGGCTATATAAATAAACTTTGATTGATTGATGATTGATTGAAGAGTGCAGGGCCAAGAACCGAACACTGTGGAATTCTGCATGCTACCTTAACATACTCCCAGGTCACATTGTTAAAGGGGAACATTATCACCAGACCTATGTAAGCGTCAATATATACCTTGATGGTGCAGAAAAAAGACCATCTATTTTTTTAACCGATTTCCGAACTCTAAATGGGTGAATTTTGGCGAATTAAACGCCTTTCTGTTAATCGCGCTGGAGGCGATGACGTCAGAATGTGGCGTTGCCGAGGTAACACACCCACCATTTTCATTTTCAACACATTACAAACACCGGGTCTCAGCTCTGTTATTTTCGTTTTTTTTGACTATTTTTTGGAACCTTGGAGACATCATGCCTTGACGGTGTGTTGTCGGAGGGTGTAACAACACTAACAGGGAGGGATTCAAGTTGCACCACTGGCTCGAAGATGCGAAAGTGTCTGCCGCCAGACCCCCATTGAATGTGCCAGAGTGTCTCCACATTTGACCGGCGATGCTAAGGCAGACATGGCACAGAGATGTATGGATAACCTGCAAATGTATTTGCAACGATAGTCAACGAAATCACAAAGGTGAGTTTTGTTGATGTTGACTGCCAGCTAATCGATGCTAACATGCTACGCTAATCGATGCTAACATGCTATTTACCGGCGGTGCTAAAGCAGACATGGAACAGAGATGGATGGATAACCTGTAGATGCATTTGCAACTATATTACGTTTCCTTCCACCCACATTTAATGCGAAAAAAAACACTTATCAATCGACGGATTTAAGTTGCTCCAGTGTCAAAAGATGCGAAAGTCCTGATCGTTTGGTCCGCACATTTTACCGGCGATGCTAACGCAGCTATTCGGCCATGCTATGGCTATGAATAGCGTCAATAGCTATTCGCTCAATAGCTTCAGTTTCTTCTTCAATATTTTCATACTCCAGCCATCTGTTTCAATACATGCGTAATCTGTTGAATCGCTTAAGTCGCTGAAATCCGAGTTTGAATCCGAGCTAATGTCACTATATCTTGCTGTGGTATTCCCATTGTTTGTTTACATTGGCAGCACTGTGTGACGTCACAGGGAAATGGCCAGTCTCTTCGCAGAGAGCCGAAAATAAGGCACTTTAAAGCTTTATTTAGAGATATTCCGAGACCGGTAAAATTTTGAAAAAAACTTCAAAAAATACAACAAGCCACTGGGAACTGATTTTTATTGTTTTTAACCCTTTTGAAATTGTGATAATGTTCCCCTTTAAGGAAAACAAACTGTATCCTGTCAGTAAGATAGGAGTTAAACCAAGAAAAGGCCAAGTCTGACATACCAATTCGTGTTTTGATACGTGCTACTAAAATGTTTTGATCGACGGTATCGAAAGCAGCGCTAAGATCAAGTAGCAGCAACATGGATGATGCCAGCATCCATCGTTAGCAATAGATCATTAGTAATTTTTGCGAGGGCTGTCTCTGTAGAGTGATTTGCCCTGAAACTGGACTGAAAGGGCTCACAGAGCTTGTTAGACGCTAAGTGTTCATTTAGCTGCTGTGCAACAATTTTTTGGAGGATTTTCGAGATAAAAGGAAGGTGGGAAACCGGCCGGTAGTTTACCATGAGGTCAGGATCGAGGTTAGGTCTTTTAAACAGAGGATGAATAACCGCTCAAATGAGCACTTTGAAATTTGTTATTCAAATGTTAATTGCAATAAAAGTAAAATATATTATTATTATTAAATACAACACTTCATAAATAGGTGTTATTCATCCATTTATCATTTCATTCCACATACTGATATGCTAAAGTTTGAAGTGTTGTATGTGCATACAAAGGCTTTAAATCTAAGGGTATATTTCTCTTTAGTTAAGAAGAGTTGTTCAATTTGGGGTAACAGGTTATAGTTTACATAATTTTAGCTGTTTGTAAACGCACCAAATCATTGATTTCAATATTTTGGATTTCAAAAACAAAGGTTAAAATCAGGTTTATTTGTCTTTGAATTTGTACAACATGTGATGTTTGATGCATGATTTAATACATGATTGAGTTGTTTTCATGGCCAGGTGAGGATGGCACCTTGGACACCTCGTTACTTGTGAGCAGTGACAGTAAATATTCCCCAAACTGTTCACCAAGTCTTTGTTTGCATCCTTGCTTGTGTTCTTGCTCAAACAGCCAGGCCCCAGGTTGAAGAGGTGAGAAGCTTGGAGGCTAGATGATGTGTGTGTGCGTGTGTGTGTGTGTGTGTGTGCGTGTGTGTGTGTGTGCGTGTTTGTTTGTTTATGTCACATAGCAGCCTGCGGAGGGACCTCCTCAGGACCTCCATTGACAGCACACACATACACACGCACGCACGCACGCACACATGCACGCACGCACGCACGCACGCACGCACGCACGCACACACACACACACACACAAAAGTCACACCTTTAATGGAAGGTTGTTGATCATGTCACACATGGACACAACCTCCTGTTGACATGACATCATGCGCGTGTTTGCATCATTGCATGTGACACACTAATACATAATACACACACGGGAATGGTTGTTCTTGTTTTGAACTTGTTGCAAAACAAAACATGTTTATGTTTTCAGCTTGCATTTATTTCCATTCAAACTTAAATCCTAACCTAGCGTCAATAATAAAGTGTCAATAATGTCAAAAATAAAGTGTCAAGAAAGTCAATAATAAAGTGTCAATGTCAATAATAAAGAGCTAGTAATGTCAATAATAAAGTGTCAAAAATGTCTATAATAAAGTGTTAACAATGTCAATAATAAAGTGTCAACAATGTCAACAATAAAATGTGACGTCAATATAGATTTAAAGATGCATGTTTCATAACAGCAATCATTGGAAAAAATAAACACAAAGAAACTTTTCATATTTGTCACATGTCCCGCGACATTTGTCTCTGCGTTGGAGCATTGTTGTTGTTTTAGTGTTTTTTTTTGTTTTTCTTAATTAATTCGTCCATGAAAATAATACAAAATAATACACTGATAATACAATTCCAATTCCTATTAATGCCAGGATAACACGTGTTTTCAAGAAAACTCATTTAAACTTTTATTTTTAATTTTGAACAACATTGAACATTAACATAAAAAAACAAAACAAAAAAAACTTTTCTACTTAACCAGTCTTGCTTATTATCTCTTAATCTACTATTTTAGCTGCAATCTCCTTTTGTAGGCCATAATGCGGTTGTACACATAGAACTTCAATAATTGCCATTTCCGTTTTGGAGAGCTTCTGGTCCGGCTCTCAAACATTTTTAACAGTCATTCTTTCCTGGTACAAGACCAGAAGGGATGAATCCTTTCATGTGCTTCTCGACAGCCTTTTCTGGGCAGCTTTACCTGTAAGTGACCATACAAAATATTTCCAGTTCAAATTATCATAAATCATTATACCAAGAAATTTGGTTTCATTTACTCTTTCAACTTCTTAAGCTTATAATTGCTGACAACATACCATTGGAAGAATGTCTCACTGCACGATGTCGTGATAATGCATCTGTGTCTTTTAAGGGTGTTGTCAGTCTCTTAGGTGGCGGGATGTGTTCATCCTCAGGGGTTGGTAATGCCATCTCTGTTGTGGTTTAAATGTAATAAACATTCAGTGTCATGTTTACCATAGGGCACCTTTAATCAGGCCCGGCCCTAACCAATCTGGTGCCCTAGACAAGATTTTAGGTGGCGCCCCCCCACATTGGCAGTGACAAGACTCACAAGAAACCAAATAGCTTTGTCTTTGACCTTTTTTTTTTAACTTAAAGGCCTACAGGAACCCACTACTACCCACCACACAGTCTGATAGTTTATATATCAATGATGAAATATTAACATTGCAACACATGCCAATACAGCGTTTTTAGTTTACTAAATTACAATTTTAAATTTCCCAGGAGTTTCGTCTTCGAAACGTCGTGGAATGATGACGTGTACGCAAGACGTCACAGGTTTTTAGGAAGTATGAGCACTGCGCACACACACAGCTAAATGTCGTCTGCTTTAACGGCATAATCATACAGTTTTTTGGACATCTGTGTTGCTGAATCTTTTGCAATTTGATCAAATAATATTGGAGAAGTCACAGTAGAAAGATGGAGTTAGGAGGCTTTAGCCTTTAGCCACACAAACACACCGTGATTCCTTGTTTAAAATTCCTGGAGGTGAAACTTTCCTATGGATCAGAGCGCGGTCAAGCCAACATGGATCCCAACCACATGTCAACCACTAGGTTTCGGTGAGAAAATTGTGTTTAAAAAGTCAGTTCTTACCGCAGAAAAGCTGAGCTTGTGTCGTCCATAGCTGCCGTCGACTCCCCTGAGACACTGGGCGTCAAGACACCCGTGGAGACGCCCTTCCGACTATCAGGTACTATTAAACTCACTAAAACACTAGCAACACAATAGAAATATAAGGGATTTCCCAGAATTAACCTAGTGAATGTGTCTCAAAACATTGGAATCAGTCCCAATGCAACCACGTTTTTTTTTGTTTTTTTTCTAGTCCGTTGCTATCAATATCCTCAAACACGAATCTTTCATCCTCGCTCAAATTAATGGGGAAATTGTCGTTTTCTCGGTCCGAATAGCACTTTTTGTTGGAGGCTCCCATTAGAAACAATGTGAATATGTGAGGAGCCATCAAACATGTGACGTTATCGTCTTGGACTTCCGGTAGAGGCAGGGCATTTCTCGAAAGTTGCGAACTGTATCGTGGATGTTCTCTATTAAATCCTTTCAGCAAAAATATGGCAATATCGGGAAATGATCAAGTATGACACATAGAATGGACCTGCTATCCCCGTTTAAATAAGAAAATCAAATTTCAGTAGGCCTTTAAAGAAAGCAAATCAACAATCAGAATAGTTAACAAGATTAAAAAAAAAGAATAAATAAATGAATACAAAAAATAAAAAGTGAATATATGAAATAAAATATTTGTTTACATACATAAACACAAACTAAAACGTGTCAACAATTTGCATAAAATAAATAAAAAATATAATATAAATAAGGCACTGCACAAAACAAGATATCAAACCAGTATGCCTTTAACAACTATATTACAAAAAAAGGGGGATACTACAGAGTTCTCTATTTGATCTTTTAAATATTGCATTAACTAGATTGACTTACAAATTACTGTACACCACCCCCTCATGAACCTCATATCACCTGCTACAGCCTTACTCTCCTAGTCTTTCTTGCAGCAAAGTCATCTACAACATCATCATATGACAACTGATTTGAGACCACATGATTTATGCTTATGATGGAAAGTCCACTGAGACGTTCTTGCATCATAGTAGATTCAGGTAGGTTTTATCGAGTTTGAGCTTTGAGAAGCTTCTTTCAGCAGCAGCCACTGTAACAGGAAGAGTGGAAGAGATTCTCAGAGCAACCCACATATTGGGGTAAATTTCTGCCAGCTCTTCTCCTGCAGGAAGGTCAAGAGTTCCATGTTTGTCATGTTCTTTGATGGCAATGGTGGGAAATTCTGCATTTCCATTGCAAGTTCTGTGCCATTAATGTCCAGCTGGCTGTCATGGGTCAGAGTAGTACTCAGGGTTTGGCACTGCTGTAGCAACTCTTCTTTTTGTAAGTTGTGGAAATTGAGGAGTACTCCAAACTTGTCATTCACCTCTCCAAGGCTCTGAAATCTCTCATCAAGTGAAGAGATGGCTGTATCCACTACCACATTAAAAAATGTGGTTTAAATTTTTTTTAATGCATCTTGTATGGGCTCATATGGAGACTCATAACCGAAGTGCCTTTTGGTGGTTCTCAATCGCTTTTGTTTGAGTTCAGCCTCCACATTCATTTCTTCACACATCTCCTTTAGAAACTTCAACAGTGTATCTGAAGAGAGGAGTATGTGACACCATTGAGTATTACATTCTAATAATAAAAACATATTATTCCAGGAATAAAATGAAATGATATAATATAGACGAAAAACCAAATAGATATATGTATGATATGCAAATTAGATTAGATTCAATTTATTGTCATCATTACAGTGAAATGCTGAATAGCAGAATGCAAAGTAACAGTATAATATATTATATGAGAATGTTATGTTATGATTATCTTTAACCGAATCACAGCAGTGCTCAAATTAAAAAACAACATTCCCTCTCATGTGATATTGCTTAATTAATATTAATGATGTGCACTTTAACAACCAGGATTACAACTATACGTAATAAATAAAGGGGTGGAAAAGTGACTATTACCTGCAGGGCAAACAATAGCTAACCAGAAGGCAATAACAATGTAAACAAAAAACACCTGCTTAAAAGATCTAAAACAAATGTCCCTGAGAAATGTAAGGTAGGAGTACTGTAATTACCTAACGTTACATTATTATTTTCCATAACAATTTAGCCCCCTCCACAATATTAACCCGACGTTAAAACAGAACTAGCTATTTATCGATTAGCAATTGCCGAATCATGTAACATTAGCTTAATGCTAAAAAGCCAGGTTACTATCACATTCTGTAACAGACAAATCATTTCATGTAAGCTAACGTTATTTACCTCTGTCTTTTTATCGTTTCTCCTCCTCTTCTTTTCTCTTATTTCTTCCCTGGGCACCTGACATTTTTGGCCGTTTTGACATCATTAATTGATTTTTTGATGTGGTGACACCCAAAAAGAGTCATGATACGGGAAGGGAGGGAGCGCACCGTGCGGGGGGAGAGGGGGGGCGGGGTGGTGGGGTGGGGGGGCGTAATGTTGTAACAAATAATATTTCTATTAAATAGACTTTACTTTGCATTTTAATTAACGTGGGATTAGTTTTTGTATTTAGAAATAATAGTAACAACTTTTTTTTTTCTCTCCAACATTTGTGGCACTGGCGTGGCGCCCCCTGATGGGCGGCGCCCTTAGCATTTGCTTATATGGCCAATGCCACGGGCCAGCCCTGCCTTTAATAAACCAGAAAAATAAGTATTAATTTCCCCTTGTCAGGACATGGATAGTGTCCTTCCTCTCTGGTGAGAACTTCCTCTTCAGTTTGCACAACACATTCTGTGGTGCACATAACATATTAAGCTTATAATTGAGTTAAAACCAGAAAAAATAGTATTAACTTACCTTTGTCAGGACATGGATAGTGTCCTTCCTCTCTGGTAATATCTTCATCTTCAGTTTGCACATTCTGTGGTACACATAACATGTTAAGCTTGTCACGCCTGTAAATCTGGTTTTATGTTTGATCATGTTTTGTTTTGTTTTCTGGACTCTTGTTCCGTTGTTTCACTTCCTGGTTTGTTTTGTTACCATAGCTACTCATTAGTTTCCACCTGTTTCCCCTGGTCACGCCCCGATCATCAGCCTCTCACACCTGTTTCTAGTTACCACGGCCACTATTTATGTCACTTGCTTTCTGTTTATCGTTCTGGGATTTTTGCATTCTACCTCATGCCTGCATTTCTCGTACAAACCTTCACACCTTGCCACTCTGCTAAACCTTTGGACCACGCCACGTAAGATCCGTGTATTTTTTCGCTTAAGTGCAAGTTTTTGGTTTATTGAGTATCTTTGTTAGCATCTTTTGTTTATCTATAGATAGCCGTGCCATTGTGCTGTTTCTGTTAAAGTTTTAGTATAGAATAATAGCCACCACCGAGCGCGTTCCTTGTTTTGCTTTTTTGTATTTTAGTAAAAAACAAAATGTACTTACATTCATGCCTGACTCGTCCCACATCATCCTTGCATCGAGGAAGCACAAACAACCACAGTTCCGGCATGACAGAAAAATCCCAGCTCGAGGGCTTCCTCGCAAATGATGTGGAATAAATATTCCTCACGGAAGCGGACAAGCAGGAGATGTTCCTTTGGTTCGTCGTGACGCCCAGCCATGGGCGTATGAAGAGGATGACGAAAAGGAGTTGGCGGATGAAGACCTGCCTCCCGGTGCCATGTTCGCGTGGAGCCAACTTTTGGCGAAAATGGCGGATGCAGAGGACCGCTTCGGCCCCCACTCGCAGGCCACCCGGACGTCCTCGCCAGCACCTGGCTCATCGCGCGTTGACGACACGCCGCCTGGGACGCGAGCGCACTGACGGCGGCCGGGAGCAGCGCACAAGCATGCGCAGAAGAAGGGCAGGACTTGCCCCTCAACACTGACTGACAGGCTCGCCCCGTGCGACTTTTTCTCCCCTCCCAAGACACAAAAATTTTTTTTTTTCTGCAGAGAATCAAAATAGATCCAATGTTCATGTCACGCCCCCCAGAACTCAAGCACCCCCAAGCCACAGGGGGGGAGGGGGGTTGGTTCTGCCCAGGGCGATTCAAAGCCACAGCCTCCAGCCCGTCCGCCACCTCCAGTTTTTCAGCCTGTCAAGCCACAGCGGCCTACACGACCTTCCCCACCTCCAGTTTTTTGGCCGGTTAAGCCGCAGCTTCCAGCAGCCTACGCCACGCCGTGCTACTGTGCCTGCACCATGCCAAGCTCCAGTGCCAACTCCACGCCGAGCTCCAACGCCGTCCCCACGCCGAGCTCCAACGCCGTCATCACGCCGAGCTTCATCGCCTGCTACGTTGACGACACGTCCGCCGCCTTGTCAGCCGCGGATGTGGATACTACGTGGGCGTCCACCACGCCAAAGATGCCGTCCTCGTCGGCCACGGTTGTGGTCTTTACGTGGTCGTCCACCACGCCAAGAGGGTCGGCCACGGATATGGCCGTTCCTGGGTCGCCCACATTTGACCTCCACGCGTCGCCGCCACCGGACTCTGCCCCGTTGGATATGGGGACACGTGGTTTGGCGATCCACCGCCATGTCCCCCTCTAGCCCTCCCATGACTCTGGATAATTGTGGGACATCTGGAAGCTGTCCTTAATGGGGTGGGGGGGGCCTCTGTCACGCCTATAAATCTGATTTTATGTTTGTTATGTTTTCTGGACTCTTGTTCAGTTTTTTTACTTCCTGGTTTGTTTTGTTACCATAGCTACTCATTAGTTTCCAACTGTTTCCCCTGGTCACGCCCCGATCATCAGCCTCTCACAACTGTTTCTAGTTACCACGGCCACTATTTATGTCACTTGCTTTCTGTTCATCGTTGTAGGATTTTTGCATTCTGCCTCATGCCTGCATTTCTCGTACAATATATATGTATATATATATCAAATAATAAACATCACTAATAAACAATAGAATGGTATCTGTCAAAAACCAAGAGTGTGTATGGTGTAAGACTATGTGAAATATTTAATTGGAACGTTTTACCGTAAGTGTAGGAGGTGTGTGTTGAGAGGCACGGTGCTGTCAGACAAAGGCATGGCAGTCAGGGTTGTCCAGGGGCGAAAGCGTGTTTGAGAGGCAGGAGCGAAGCACGAGGAAGACAGGGAAGATCCGGGAGCACAAGACGCACAGCTTGACTCGAGGATGCACACAGGGAAGGTACAGCTGACTATATTCCGGCACCGGCATGCCGAGTTGTGCAGGCTTATGAAGGCAGGTCCTTCATTACGAGCAGGTGTGGTGATTGCCGGTGAATGATTACAGCTGGCAGCTGCTGCAGGGCAGAGACGCGATCGTCGGAGGCGTGGAAGCAGCAGCGGACGTCGTCTGAGACGTGGAAGCAGCAGCGGACGTCGTCTGAGGCGCTGAAGCTAGTGCTGAAGGCCGAGGTGCAGAGGCCAGGGCCAGCCTGGGAGCTGGTGGAGAGGCGGGGGCCAGCCTGGGAGATGGTGCTAGCTCAGGGACTAGCCTGGGGACTGGCGCTAGCTCAGGGGATAGCCTGGGGACTGGTGCTAGCTCGGGGGCTAGCCTGGGGACTAGTGCTAGCTCGGGGGCTAGCCTGGGGACTGGTGCTAACTTGAGGGCTAGCCAAGGGACTGGTAGTTGCGGCTGGGAAAAACAGAAGACAGGTGGTATTTGTCTGGCAGGGGGTAGCGTGTCTGGGTGCAGCTGTTCTACCACATCAGCATACCCACTAGTGCTAAAATGGAAGATTGATGGTATTGGTCTGGCAGGGGGTAGCCTGTCTGGATGCAGCTGCGGAACCACATCAGAACAGCCACCAGTACAATCCCATCCTCCGAACGCGGATGCCGGACGCTTCCAGCTGACTGAGGAACAGGTGGGTGGCCAGGCGGCGGGTAAATTCCTCCTTCCCCGTATTAAAGTTAAACAGTCCCTCGAAGGAGTGTTGAGGAGTGCTAGAAAAATTGTCCAGGGTGGAGGTAAAAGAAAAAGTCATCCTGAGAGGGGCACAAAGGAAGAACGGAATGGAAAAAAAATAAAAATGTCACAGGGGGCGGGGCTAAAGTCACTGTGGGTGGAGCTAAAGAAAAAATGTTCCGTCGGGTCCTTATATCAAATTTGGCCGGAATATACTGTTATGGTTTGCAAGAAGAGATGAGGGCAGACTGACACCAGGAGCAGTAAAGTTCAATGATTTATTATATATATATATATATATATATATATATATATATATATATATATATATGTGAAGTATTTAATTGGAATGTTTTACCGTAAGTGTTGGAGGTGTGTGTTGAGAGGTGCGGTGCTGTCAGACAAGGGCAACGTAGGCAGGGTTGTCCAGGGGCGGAAGCATGGTTGAGAGGCAGGAGCGAAGCACGAGGAAGACAGGGAAGATCCGGGAGCACAAGACGCACAGCTTGACTCGGGGATGCACACAGGGGGGTTACAGCTGACTATATTCCGGCACCGGCATGCCAAGTTGTGCAGGCTTATGAAGGCAGGTCCTTCATTACGGGCAGGTGGGGTGATTGCCGGTGAATGATTACAACTGGCGTTTTTTGCAGGGCGGAGACGCGCACGGCGCGTCCCTGGATGTGCGCGGCCGTGGGCGTGCAGAACGCAAGGATGAGGGCGCATTCCAATGCGCCCTGGCCGTGACACAAGTTTTATTAAAAACACAAATAAAACTTCAAAATGATTTCCATTGTAGAAAAAACATGATTTTAGGTATAAATTGAATGTGCATATGAAAGCAACACAAGTGTGAAGTATAATGGGTGAAACAAAATGATAACATGAACTTAAAACAATAAATGGGAAAATTCTGCAAGATCCCACCTTATGGATATGAACAATTTAAAGAAAAGCCAGAATTTTGAAAAATGGCAGATGGTGGCCAAAAAGACGCAACTGCACTTTTGGATGCCACCTTACTGTGGTAGAGGAGTTTGACTGTCCCAATGATCCTGTGAGCAATGTTTTCAGGGGGCTTTCATGCCACCTGTTAGGGTCTTCCAAGACAAACAGGTCCTAGGTGAGGGATCAGACAAAGAGCAGCTTGAAGACTTCTGTGGAACTACAACAAAATAGACTCAGATTTTCCTCGCCCGGACGCTGGTCACCGGGTCCCGCCTCTGGAGCCAGGCCCGGAGTTGGGGTAGGATGGCAAGTGCCTGGTGGCCGGGCACAGCCCGAAGGGGCAACGTGGGTCACCCCTCCAATGGACTCACCACTCATGGGAGGGGCCATAGAGGTTGGGTGCATTGTGAGCTGGGTGGCAGCTGAAGGTAGGGCACTTGGCGGTAGGGCTGCGAATCTTTTGGTGTCCCACGATTCGATTCAATATCGATTCTTGGGGTCACGATTCCATTCAAAATCGATTTTTTTTTCAATTCAACACGATTCTCGATTCAAAAGATTTTTTTCCCGATTTAAAAGGATTCTCTATTCATTCAATCCATATGATTTCAGCAGGATCTATCCCAGTCTGCTGACATGTAGATTTTTGTAAAAAGCTTTTATAATTTTAAAGGACAATGTTTTATCAACTGATTGAATTTGTTTTAACTATTAAACGAACCAAAAATATGACTTATTTTATTTTTGTGAAAATATTGGACACGGTGTGTTGTCAAGCTTATAAGATGCGATGCAAGTGTAAGCCACTGTGACACTATTGTTCTTTTTTTAAATTTTTATAAATGTCTAATGATAATGTCAATGAGGGATGTTTAATCACTGCTATGCTGAAATTATAAGTAATATTGATACTGTTGTGGATAATATTCATTTTTGGTTCACTATTTTTGGTTTGTTCTGTGTCGTGTTTGTGTCTCCTCTCAATTGCTCTGTTTATTGCAGTTCTGAGTGTTGCTGGGTCAGGTTTGGTTTTGGAATTGAATTGCATTGTTATGGTATTGCTGTGTATTGTTTTGTTGGATTGATTTAAAAATAAATAAATAAATAAAAAAAAAAAAAAAAAAAGTGAATCGGTTCTGAATCGCACAACGTGAGAATCGCGATTCAAATTCAAATACATTTTTTCCCACACCCCTACTTGGCGGTCTGATCTTCAGCTACATAAGCTAGCCTCTGCTGGGTGGTGGGGCTCTCTCTTCGAGATAGGGTGAGAAGATCTGCTACCCGGGTGGAGCTCAATGTAAAGCCGCTGCTCCTCCACATCGAGAGGAGCCAGATGAGGTGGTTCGGGCATCTGGTCAGGATGCCACCTGGGCACGTCCAACCGGTAGGAGGCCTTGGAGAAGACCCAGTGAACGTTGGGAGGACTAATGTACATCCAAACATGACATGACAATCAACAATGTTCCCACAAAAAATAATAAAAACAACTGAAACATTCTTGATTGCTAAAACAATGTAGATGTGGGAAGTATCGCTCAAAGGAAGACATGAAACTGATACAGGAAAATACCAAAAAAAGAGAAAAAAACACCAAAAATAGGAGCACAAGACAAGAACTAAAACACTACACACAGGAAAACACCAAAACACTCAAAATAAGTCACAGTGTGATGTGAAAGGTCATGACAGTAGACCTACTTTGAGACAATAGCTATAGTGATGCATGGTTGGTTATAGTTTAAATGCACATCCAACAATTGTGACAACTTTTTACTGTCAACTGAGTTTTGTTTTTTAATGATTTCTGCTGGTAGTGTGCCTCTGGATTTTTTCAACGGAAAAAATGTGACTTGACTCAAAAAAGGTTGAAAAACACTGTACTAAAGGACATATTTATTAGGAGCCTGAGCAGAAATATGTTGTACAATAATTTATTATAAAACATAAAATATTTACATGCTATGTTTGTCACAGGACTGCGATGAGGTGGCGACTTGTCCAGCGTGTACCCACCTTCCACCCGGTTGTAGCTGAGATAGGCTCCAGCACCTGCCGCGACCCCAAAGGGAATAAGCGATAGAAAATGGATGGATGGATGGGTATGTCACAGGAGTGTTTTTTTTTTTTATAGGTAATACCTGTATGACACGAAAAACCCACAGGTAATGTAAAAAACATTGTGTTTACCTTTTGATATCAATGAAAAACACAACGCAGTTTGGTCAATGAAGATAAAGTCTAATAAACAGCGTTGTTCTTCTCCAACATCACCTCCTAGTGGTTGAGTACAACAATTTGGCCCAAAAAAATAAACGGGTGCGATACATCCTGCATAAAAGACACAATCTTCACAGCCTGCGTTCAGTTCGATGAGATGACAAAACAGTTAGCTCGTAGTGATGTTACTGCAACACTGACAAAGTTGGCAGTTAAATCAAGGACGTGAGCATCCCAGTAAACAAACTAAAGACTTTGTAAACAAGTTGTGGCAATGTTCACGACACATCGCCTGCCACATTGGATGGGAGGATTCTGTAGAGACTTTAGCCGCACTCACTCACTCCGGATGCTTTATCGCATTAAGGACCTGTTTGTTGCAGCCTATTGCAACTTTTCAAGCCACAACCAACTTAAATTGTCATGTGATAATTATAATCTCTATCATATGTCAAATGGATATTTTTTTCTAGTGCAAATCAAGTTGTTTTCAATATGTACAAGTTGGACTGTGATCTTGGTTTTAAAGGAAGGAGACTGTTTTAGCGGAAATACTCTTCATTCACTGAGTTTTAGTGTTAAAAAAATTATATTTTGCTATTTTCTTGTTGGAATGGGTTGGTGTTAGCTCTCAAGTAATTGTTTTTATATGAAATTATTCATGACCTTTGCTGGTCTCTGATTGTTCTTTGGTGATCTTTTTTTACTCCTACTTGGCTTAAACTTCTGCCTGTCAATTGACTGTCTTATTGTGAATTTAAAACATGTCTCCATACACAGTAAAAGTTGTTGGACAGAACCACCGAGTTGGTCTAATTAACAGACACTTTGGGGATAGTCATAGAATCAGACTGAGTACTTTTCAAGTATGTTGACGCGTGTTTCTGCATTCTGTTTCAATGTTAACGTTGTCAGGAAAGTGTTCATTATCCGTGTCTCATGAAAGCTGTTTTACTTGTTGCGTCTGATTGGTCAGCCAGAGATATCTGTCACCGAAGACGTGGTATATTTAGAGGAGGGGCGTGAGTACTGAGTATTGTTGTGTAACATATAACCCTTGGATTTTTATAGGCAGGTGCTTTTGGAAGCATGGCCAGAGCCAACAGGACTGATGTAGACATACATCCTTGCTATCAAGTCAATCATTCCTCTTATGTGTTCACAAGTGAGCCTTCCATCGTGTGTGTTTCTCTCTACACGTTCCTCGCGTTATTGTCTGTCGTCACAATCTTTGGAAACCTTCTAGTGATAATCACCATTTTTTACTTCAAACAGCTTCACAATCCTACAAACTACCTGATTCTTTCGCTGGCTGTGGCTGATGTGCTTGTGGGGATCCTTGTTTTCCCGCTCAGCATGGCCTTTTCTCTCAGCTCGTGTATTTACCATGAGGACCTGCTGTGCAAAATCCGAGGCAGTTTGGACATATCGCTGAGCACTTGCTCTATTCTGAACCTTTGTTGCATTTCCACCGACCGATATTATGCCGTGTGTCAGCCTCTGACGTACCGCACAAAAATGAATTACTGTGTTGTTAGCATCATGATTTTGATGAACTGGGGGTTGTCTGAACGTGAGTGTGAATGTTGTCTGTCTATCTGTGTTGGCCCTGCGATGAAGTGGCGACTTGTCCAGGGTATACCCTGCCTTCCGCCCGATTGTAGCTGAGATAGGCGCCAGCGCCCCCCGCGACCCCGAAAGGGAATAAGCGGTAGAAAATGGATGGATGGATGGATGGATGGGGGTTGTCTGCTCTGATCTCTATCGGTGTCTTGGCTGCTGGCTTGCAGAGTGACAACTGCCAGGAAAAGTGTTTAGTTGATGTTCTGATGGCTAACACTATCGGGCCTTTGTTATCGTTCTACTTACCTGTGGTCATCATGCTTTGTATCTACCTGAAGATTTTGTTGGTTGCATTGAAGCATGCTCGCAGCATTCAGACCTCCACCAAGCCCGGCCTGCTTGTCAGCAAGGTTGAGAGAAAAGCCACCAAAACCCTCGCTACAGTTTTGGTAGTCTTTCTGATCTGCTGGAGTCCATTTTTTCTTTGTATCACCTTTCTGCCTTTTAGCCATCTTTCCGTGCCAGTTGAAGTAATTGAGACGCTGAACTGGCTGACTTTGTCCAACTCCATGCTCAATCCGTTCATCTACGCTTTCTTTTACAGCTGGTTTCGGTCTGGATTCAGACTCATTATATCGGGAAAAATCTTCTTGCGTGATTATACTAATTCAGCATTGCTTTGATGTGTGCGGACTGAGTGACACTGTCTACTTTGAAATTATCAGCAAACAGCAGGCCAGATGCCGATGTTATGAATTTGAAAATGAAACCAATATTTTCTGCCCTTTGTTTTTTAACAAAAAAAATCAAGCTTGCTGACAGTTCTTATCAACTTGACACTCTTCCTGATCCTAAATATCTGAAGGCTAGAAGGAATTAAGTAATCCACAACAACATCATTTGCTTTTTCACGCTATCTTCAATAGTATCAAGAAATATAGTCCATTTATTCATCATTATTGGTGAATCGATAGCCAATAATTATTCATGAAATATACTTCGATCAATTCCTTTGCATTTTCAAACTTATTGTATTGGCAATGCATTATTCATTCTCTTTTTAGTCATATTATTCACCTAAATGTTGTACTTACTTTATATTTTGACATCTTTTGTTTTCTTCTGTAAATCAATGTTGTGATTAAATTACCATAATAAACATGGCACAAAAAGTAAAAACATTTGTCTTGTGTCTCTAACAATGACCGTAACAATAACAAAAAGAAACAATAATCATGGGATAGCTGACATTACAAGTTTAAACAGAATGGTACAAAATGGTTCATGAGAGAGCGCACGTGCCCAAAGGTGGGATGTGGAATCGGAGAATGACACAAAGCATCGTTTCACAATATTGTAAATCCAATGTTTTGTAATGTGTGTTCTTGTATAATCATCGTGTCCTCCCAAGACTCCTGATTGCACAAAGAACCGTTATATTTCATGAAACAAGCCTCTGCTTGGACACATGACCAACTTATAGTACTCAAGCAATACAGCACAGGAGTGTGTGTGTTTTTACCTATTATTGTAGGTTAATGTGTGTTTTTTTTTAACCTATTATTGTATGTCAATGTGTGTTTTTAACCGTTATTGTATGTCAAAGTGTGTGTTTTTACCTAATAATATATGTCAATGTGTGTGTTTTTACTTAATAATGTATGTCAATGTGTGTGTTTTTTTACCTATTAATATTTGTTAATGTATGTGTCTATACCTATTAATATATGTTGACGTGTGTGTTTTGCCTATTTATATATGTTAATGTGTGTTTTTACCTCCAATTATATGTCAATATGTGTTTTCACCTATCAATATATGTCAATGTGTGTATTTTTTTTTTTTACCATATAATGCATGTCAATTGTGTGTTTTTACCTATTAATATATGTCAGTGTGTGTTTTTCCCTATTATTGTATGTCAATGTGTGTGTTTTTCCCTATTATTGTATGTCAGTGTGTGTGTTTTTACCCATTATTGTATGTCAGTGTGTGTTTTTACCTAATAATACATGTCAATGTGTGTTTTTACCTAATAATGTGTATGTTTATAACTATTAATATATGTTAATGTGTGTGTTTTTACCTATTAATATATGTTAAAGTGTGTGTTTTTACCTATTAATATATGTCGATGTTTGTGTTTTTACCTATTATTATATGTCAATGTGTGTATTTTTTTTTACCATATAATGTAGGTCAATTTGTGTTTTTACCTATTATTGTATGTCAATGTGTGTGTTTTTACCTGTTATTGTATGTCAATGTGTTTGTTTTTACCTGATAATGTATGTCAATGTTTGTGTTTTTACCTATTAATGTATGTGTTTATACCTATTAATATTTTAATGTGTGTGTTTTTACCTATTAATATATGTCAATGTTTTTACCTATTAATGTATGTGTTTATACCTATTAATATTTTAATGTGTGTGTTTTTACCTATTAATATATGTCAATGTTTGTGTTTTTACCTATTAATGTATGTGTTTATACCTATTAATATTTCAATGTGTGTGTTTTTACCTATTAATGTATGTCAATGTTTGTGTTTTTACCTATTAATGTATGTGTTTATACCTATTAATATTTTAATGTGTGTGTTTTTACCTATTACTATTTGTCAATGTTTTTACCTATTAATGTATGTGTTTATACCTATTAATATTTTAATGTGTGTGTTTTTACCTATTAATATATGTCAATGTTTGTGTTTTTACCTATTAATATAGGTCAATGTGGGACGGCGTGGCGCAGTGGTAGAGTGGCCGTGCGCAACCCGAGGGTCCCTGGTTCAAATCCCACCTAGTACCAACTTCGTCACGTCCGTTGTGTCCTGAGCAAGACACTTCGCCCTTGCTCCTGATGAGTGCTGGTTGGCGCCTTGCATGGCAGCTCCCTCCATCAGTGTGTGAATGTGTGTGTGAATGGGTAAATGTGGAAGTAGTGTCAAAGCGTTTTGAGTACCTTGAAGGTAGAAAAGCGCTATGCAAGTACAACCCATTTATTTATTTAATGTGTGTTTTTACCTACTATTATATGTCAATGTGTGTATTTTTCACCGTCGAGTGTATGCCAATATGTGTTTTTATCTATTAATATATGTGTGTATGTCCATCCATGAACATGTGGGTTTTTCACCCATTAAAAGTTAGTGCGTGCATTTTAACCTACCATATGTTAATGTGTGTATGTTCACCTATTATATGTCAATGTGTGTATTTTGACCTATTATTACTGGAATACATTGAGCACTCAGTTGGATTGCCACTCCACTTTCCCATGTGACTAGGTGTATTTTTTTGTTTATGTTTATCTACAGCAGTAGTGGTCTGCATATCAACACAATGACCTCCTGTCAAAAAACACTTTGAAATAATTTACATAACATTACTACATGTGTAAAAGTGTATTACACATCAATTTTCCCCATTTCTATTCCAATATGATTTCTTTCCATGCACTTGTACCATTTCTCCACCAAGTGCTGGTGATTACTGTGCCAATCAAACTCAAATAAAAACGGTGGCTAATCGAACACCAGAAGATTTATTTTGAAAAGAAAATGTTTTTGCTGTGATGAGCACTGACAACCAAAAAGGACAGTTTGCAGTGATATTGTTATGGTTTCCAGAGGGGTGACGGTAACTGACACCAGGGGTAAGTAATGTCCAAAGACTTATTTTATATATACTGTATATAGACCATATATATAATACTAAAACAATAATAATATAAACTAGGGAAATGGAGTGTGAACAAGATCCAAGAGTGTGTATGGTGTAAGGCTATGTGCAGGATTTACCTGGAGGGTTTTTACCGTAAATGTTGGAGGTGCGTGTTTAGAGGAGTGGTGCTGTCCAACAAGGGTAAGGCAGGCAGGGTTGTCCAGGGGCGGAAGCAGGGTCGAGAGGCAGGAGCGAGTCGTCGTAGACTGGGGGCAAGCGAGGAGTCGAAAACCAGGAAGCACGAGGGAGGTAGGCAAGATCCAGGAGCACACGACACACAGCGTGACTCGGGATGCACACAGGGAACTGCGTGGTGAGGGAGTACACGACAATAAACGCATGGAAAGCACAGAGATCAGCACAGAGAGAGATAGCATAAAGATTGTGTCGGTTTACGGTACAGAAGACTATATTCTGGCGCCTGATGGCAAGTTAGGCTTATGAAGGCAGCTCCTTCATACACGCAGGTGTGCTGATTGCCGTTGAATGATTGCAGCTGGTGGCTGCTGCAGGGTGGGTCCCTGGATGTGTACAGAAGAAATTACCAATACAATAGATAGTAAGAAATGTACGGCAGCAGTGTTCATGGATCTAACTAAAGTATTTGACACAATTAATCACAATATTTTAATCAAAAAACTAGAACGATATGCATTGGCGTTGCTAGGCCCATTTTAGGGGGGCTCTAGCCCCCCTAAAATATTCTTAAGCCCCCCTAAATAATTTGGCATTATATTTTATTTCATTTGTAGTTCTTTTCTTTTTTTTAAAAATACATGCCGAAATATTCATTTTAAAGTGGCCCGAATAAAAGTTTAAATAAATAATCATATAACCTGTCATTATTCACTCAGTTTCCCCTCACTTCATATCGTAAGGCAGCGAGCCTCTTTCGTGCGTCGGTATCCAATCCATTCCACTTGTTCATATAGAAAATGCCCACATCACTTAAAACCAGTCCACATTTTCTTTGCAACCTTGCTTGCCGTCCTGTGGTGTGCAGCTTAGAAGCACATTGCGCTGCAGATCAAGAAGTGAACGGATGCAAAATGAACATCATAAACTTTTTTCAAGAAAGTAAGTATACATCACTGCTTGTAGTAAAATGTATTAGCTCCACTTTACACCAGGTCTGTGTTTGACAAATAAAAACCTGTCAACATCTGTGCACGTCGTACATTAGTTGTTTTGCAGGCAAAAATTACATTATGCTCTAAAAAAATGCAGCTACTTAGTTAGCTAGTTAGCCTGAAATGCATCATGAAGGTCTTGGTTATTTATAAACTTAAATATGCACTCTTTTTTACCATAAGCTATCTTTGGGGTTACTTCCTTCTGGAGCAACAGCTGTGTTTCTCACTTTACACATGGAGGGGAACAGGATCTGAGATCATTCATGTATGACTATTATCAGTAGATAATAATAATAATCACTCCACAACCCCTATTGACCTATAGGACTCAGGGCAGAGGAGCACAGAAAGTGAGAGGGGAGAGGCCTCTACTGGAAGGTGAGTAGGAGAATAATGATAACTATTAATAAATATTTAAACATTTTTATTATTTATTTTTTTGGAATGGCTTATCGATAAGCCATTTGTTTTATTTATTTCTGTGTGGATCATGTTGACTATAGGTCCTCCTAATTGTCAATCATTCTGGTGATGTTATGTACGGACATATATATATATATATATATATGTATATATATATATATATATATATATATATATATATATATATATATATATATACATAAATATATATATATATATATATATATATATATATATATATATATATATATATATATATATATATATATATATATGTATATATATAAAATACATTGTATTTGCAATCTATTTTACATTTGATTCCAAATCTCAAAGTGCTACAGAATTACAACCATTGGCATTGTTAGGCCTATTTTGGCGTCGTAATAAGTAAAAATGAAAAAATGGCTAATCGATAAGCCATTTGTTTTATTTGATGTATATATATATATATATATATATATATATATATATATATATACAGTATATATACACATATATATATATACGTATATACACACACACACACACACATACATATATATATATATATATATATATATATATATATATATATATATATATATGTCCTCACAAAACATCACCAGAATGATTGACAATTAGGAGGACCAATAGTCAACATGATCCACAACATCCTCCAGTATACCTTTGAGTCTTTCATATATATATATATATATATATATATATATATATATATATATATATATATATATATATATATATATATATATATATATATATATATATATATATATATAAGAGAAAAACCCAGACACCAACTTAGTAGTCATTTTTCTCCTGCGTGGACTTCCGTCTTCCTTTACAATGAGTGAACCTTGTGTGTGCAATTGTAAATAATTGAGTTTTTAAGTTTTGTGTTTCTTGTAGAATCTATATAAAGCAATATACATTAGCCTATTGTTAAAGTAATGAAAACAACATCATTAAATATATTTGTTTTATTATATTGTTGCATTAATAGCTGTTGTATTATAATAGTATGGCTTGTTAAACATTTCACAGTACAGTACATATTCCGTACAATTGACCACTAAATTGTAACACCTAAATATGTTTTTCAAGTTGTTTAAGTCAGGGTCCACGTTAATCAATTCATGGTACAAATATATACTATCAGCTTAATACAGTCATCACACAGGTTAATCATCAGAGTATATACATAGACATATTTAAAAAAGTACATTATTTACAATCTGGGGGGTGGGATGAGGAGGGTTTGGTTGATATCAGCACTTCAGTCATCAACAATTGCATCATCAGAGAAATGGACATTGAAACAGTGTAGGTCTGACTTAGTAAGATATGTACAGCGAGCAGAGAACATAGTGAGTTCAGATACCACAAGAACAAGTATATACATTAGAAATACATTTGATTATTTACATTTGGCTATTTACAATCCGGGGAGATGGGATGTGAAGGGGTGGGGGGGGGGGGTGTTAGTAAAGGGTTGAAGATACCTGGAGGTGTTGTTTTACAGCGGTTTTGAAGGAAGATAGAGATACACTTCCTTTTACACCTGTTGGGAGTGCATTCCATAATGATGTGGCATAGAAAGAGAATGAGTTAAGACCTTTGTTAGATAGGAATCTGGGTTTGACGTGGTTTGTGGAGCTCCCCCTGGTGTTGTGGTTATTTCGGTCATTTAAGGAAGT
This sequence comes from Nerophis ophidion, assembly GCF_033978795.1. Lineage (NCBI taxonomy): Eukaryota > Metazoa > Chordata > Actinopteri > Syngnathiformes > Syngnathidae > Nerophis > Nerophis ophidion. Next base: position 34,761,666 of record NC_084613.1, read on the forward strand.
AATTTGACATGTACTTCGGTATCAGGGAGGTGTAGAGGATTTTATAGACTACGCTCAGTGCAAGTCGTTTTACTCTGTCCTCCACCCTGAGCCAGCCCACTTTGGAGAAGTGGGTTGGAGTGAGGTGTGATCTGGGGTGGAGGTCTAAAAGTAACCTGACTAGTTTGTTCTGGGATGTTTGGAGACTAGATTTGAGGGTTTTGGAGGTGCTGGGGTACCAGGAGGTGCAAGCGTAATCGAAAAAGGGTTGAACGAGAGTTACCGCTGGGATCTTCAAGGTGCTTTTGTTGACCAGAGAGGAGATTCTGTAGAGAAATCTCGTTCTTTGGTTGACCTTTTTCATTACCTTGGTTGCCGTTTTTCACAGGAAAGATTAGCCTCTAGAATGGAACCTAGGTAGGTGATCTCATCTTTCCTGGTGATAACAATGTCACCCACTTTTATAGTGAAGTCACTGACCTTCTTAAGGTTGATGTGGGACCCAAATAGGATGGATTCCGTTTTACCTAAGTGTATGGATAGCTTGTTGTCATCGAGCCAGGTGCCAATACTAAGGAGTTCAGCACTGAGGATTTGTTCCACCTGTGACTTGTCCTTGCCGAATGCCCGCACGGCGGAATCATTCGCAAACAGGAACAATTCACAGTCACATGCTAATTGGCATGTCATTTACGTATATTAGGAACAGTAAAGGCCCTAATATACTGCCTTGGGGGACTCCACAGCTTACTGAGAGGGGAGGGGGGGGGGGGGCACGGTGCCGTTCACCTCTACCACCTGTTTCCTCCCCTCCAAGTAAGATTGCATCCAGCTCGATGAGGTTTTATCGGATCCGATTGCTCTGAGCTTATCTAACAGTATAGCGTGGTGAACGGTATCAAAGGCCTTCTGATTGTCCAGCATGACTTAGTCTTTCTTATTTACAGTATATATAAACGTTTTTCATTTCTATTCTGACTTCCATATGTATTTAATTTCTTTAACGGGTTGCCATAATATATATATATATATATATATATATATATATATATGTATATATATATATATATATATATATATATATATATATATATATATATATATATGTGTGTATATATATCTATATCTATATATCTATCCATCTATCTATATATATATATATATATATATATATATATATATATATATAGATAGATAGATAGATATATAGATATAGATATATATATACAGTGGGGCATAAAAGTATTTAGTCAGCCACCGATTGTGCAAGTTCTCCCACTTTTTATTTTTTTATTTTTATTAAATCAACACAAAAACACACAAAATACACTTTCCATCAGTGCATCAACCCCCCAAAGAAAACCCCTCCCTCCCCCATTCACACCCAGCCACACCCACTCACACAAAAAAGGGTTGTTTCTTTCTGCTACCAAAATGCTGGTTCCCACAACATATATAACACAGTCTGCAAGGGACATAGTCCCTGAAACACACATGATTGTGTGTGTCGCCGGTCCACTAACACTATCATTAATTACTATTTTTTATGTAATTGTTTTATATGATTTTACTTTCTTTTTTATCCCAAAAAAATATCATTGTTTTCCTTTTTTTTTAATCTCATTTTATTTTATTAAAAAAAAATAAAAAAAAATAACCTTATCTTCATCAGACCAGGTTGTTAATGGAATTAGACTTGTCTAAAAGGTTTTTAAAACCAGGTCCAGTCCAGACAATGTCAAAGTGGGCCTCAGCAACACACACCCTCATCCATGTGCAACAACAAAAATTAGGGAAACAACAGATTGCATATAAGTTATAAACAAAATTACATTTTCATAAAAAGCATTTGTGTATAGTCCATATTATGTCCAAGTCAGATTCAACACACACCTTCATTTTGTACACTCAAAAAAAGGGAACACAACAACAGATAGCATATATGTTGCTGTTGTTGCATATCTATAAACATTATTACATTTTCATAATAAGCCTTTAAGGATTTCCCATCTTTTTTCATGTTTTTTGGCATCATTATCGTTGTCAATCATGTATCTTTCTAAAGTTAAAAAATACTGAATAAATGTTTTAAAGAAAGTAATACTAAGTGAATATCTATTTTTGGCCTTAAAAATAAACCTTTTACCAAGTACTATAATTAAATTAACTAAGTCATGCTTGTCAATAAACTCTCCTAAAATAACAGAAACTATATCAAGCTTCATAAACAAACCAATCCTTGAACACGTTTTTTCAACTTCCACCCAAAAGGAAGACACAATATGACAATACCAAAACAAATGCAGGGTGGATTCAGATTCCTGACAGCAAAAGCGGCAATCATCTGACTCAGTCATATTCCATAGTTTTAACATTTTCCCCGTTGGTAAGAAGTTATAAATAATTTTAATTTGAAAATAACGGTTTTGCACATCGATAGTAGTTTTGTAGATTAGTTTGAATATGGCATCCCACGGCAACGGGCAGTCAAAAAAGTCTTCCCATTTTCCATATGTGTTATATGGGACAGCCTTCAAAGATTTCTTTATTAAATAAAAATTTGATATTTTTTTATTAATTTTAGTTCCTTTTTGCCAACTATAATTTCTTATTAGAGGTTTACAAACTAGTAATTTAGTAGTTCCATAATTAATTATTTGTTTCCATCTTTTCCTAATTACTCCAGTTAGTTGATTAAAAGAAAAGCTTGAACAAGCATCACCATACATAGTTCTAAATTCATCATACTTCATAATTTTACCATTCTCATTGATCATATCATTGACAAACATTATTCCTCTTTCAAACATATTTTTCCAAAAGAAAGGCTTTCCATCTATTAAAATATTAGAGTTCATCCATATTATCTGCTGCAAAATATCATCTCTTTTTTTTGGCACATGAAATTGAAAACACCACCATGAGTGGATTGTTTCCTTTATGAACCCCTCCATGTTTCCCAGCAGATTCTCTACATAAGAATAATGGGAGGGGATCACTTGTAAAAAAGGATACAATTTTCTTTGATACATTACATGTTTTCTGTCCAACAGGACACTTGTGTACCACTCAGTATTTAAGTACATCTTTGGAACAATTGATGCTTTTAAAGAGAGACACATAGCTTCGAGGTTGAGAAGTTTTAGGCCCCCATATTCATACTCATTGTACAAAACCTTTCTTTTAATCTTTTCTGGTTTGCCGTCCCAGACAAAATCAAAGACCCTCCGTTCATAAACCTTAAAGAAGTTTTGTGATGGAGCTGGTAATGACAAAAACAAAAAAATAAACTGAGGAATAATTAACGAGTTGACAATAGATATTTTACCATATAAGGTTAAGGATTTCCCTTTCCATAGTTGCATAATTTTGTCCAGCTTTCTTAGTCGATTATCATAATTTACTGAGCATAGATCTTCCAGATTCTCTGGTACAACAACACCAAGTATGTTAACAGGTCCATCTGTCCACAAAACAGGCACTTTGCATTCCATTCGGAAGGATGTTCCCTTTAGATTTCCGATCCTTAAAATTTTACATTTATCATAATTAAACTTAAGCCCAGATTGCTGTGAAAATATATCCAAAAGATCAAGGAGGTTCCGCAAACAATGAGGATTGGGGCTGATAAAGAAGCTTGTATCGTCTGCATACATTGTTATTTTACTTTCAATATTATTATTGCTGAGCCCTTCAATATTTCGATTCAATCTAACTTTAATCGCCAATATTTCCATAGCAATAATAAATAGGTATGGAGACAAAGGGCACCCTTGTTTTAGACCTCTTAATAGAGGTATTGTCCCAGAGATGTATCCATTATTGATAATTTTACAGTTAGTTTTATTATATAGTGTCTTGATCCAATGTAATAGAGAGTTGCCAAAATTGAAAAAAACTAAGCTTTTACAAATAAAATCTAAGCTAATTTTGTCAAAAGCCTTCTCCAGGTCGGCTACAAAAATTAAGCCTCTTTTATTCTCCATATTATAATTTTCAATAATTTCTAATAACTGTCTAATATTATTTCCTATGTTTCTTCCTTGTAGGAAACCTGATTGATCTTGGTGAATAATATTTGACAAAACAGACTTAAGTCGTGTAGCCAAACATTTTGCCAGTATTTTAGCATCATAACATTGAAGTGTTATTGGTCTCCAATTTTTAAGATAAACTGGGTCTTTATACTGACCATTTATTTCCTGTTTCAACAATAAAGAAATAATACCTTCTGTTTGAGTGTTAGACAAATAACCTATTTTATATGAGTAATTAAAACTAGAAAGCAATGGTTTCTTAATCTCTTCATAAAATACTTGATAAACCTCAATAGGTATTCCATCTAATCCTGGGGTTTTCCCTGGATGAAAAGATTTAACAGCTTCCACAAGTTCTTCCACTCCAATGAGGCCTTCACATAAAAGGCTTTCCTCAGAATTCAATTTTCTTTCATAATTTTCTGGAAAAAAATTTGTAGTTTTAGGAGGAATTACCGGATTAGAAAAAATATTTTTAAAGTAATTTTCCATTTCTTTCAACAATGTGGTGTGCGTATTCAATACCTTTCCATTTGTTTTAATAAGCTTGGAAATGTTCTTTTTAGAACGATTTTTTGTTTGGATATTTAAGAAGAATTTAGAACACTTCTCACCTTTTTTCATCCAGATTGCTGTGTTGCAGTCATAACTTTTCAATATTTTTTTTTCAACTAAGTCTGCTAACTCTTCTTGTTTGGCTGTAAAGGAATTTAGTTGCTCACTAGTTGGATTATCATTACCATCTATATTTTTTTGTAAGTCCTCAATTTCTTTCTTTAATTCCTGTTCTGCCATTTTAAATTGTTTTTTTTTCCATGAAGAGTACGCAATTGCGTATCCCCTAAAACAACATTTGAAGGCTTCCCAAACTGTTTGAGGGTTTGATGATCCTACATTGTTTTTAAAAAAGTCAGTAATAAATTGCTTTGTTTTTTCAATAAATGTATCATCCTGTAGAAGCATTTGATTAAACTTCCAATATCCGGGTCCACGTGTATTATCTTCAATTGAAATAGTTAATCCTATACAATTATGATCCGAACGCAATTTATCATCGATTGATATTGCAGTTACTTTGTTTAGCAATGAAAATGATATCAAAAAATAGTCAATACGACTTTCCTGGTTTTGTCTTCTCCATGTATACCGTACTAACCTAGGATTTTTGAATCTCCAGATATCAATTAAATCAAATGCATCCATAACATTTTGAATCTTTTGTAAAGATTGAGGATGATAATCCATCGAAAAATTCCCTTTTCGGTCCAAAACTTTATCCAAAGCAACATTAAAGTCCCCCACAGTAATAATTTCTCCTTGTTGTTTTTGCAACATATCATTTATTTCTTCAAAAAAGGAAGGTTCATCAACATTTGGCCCATACAGATTCAAAATGCACATCTTTTGATCCTGAATAATCATATTTAATATTAACCAGCGTCCTTGTGAGTCTTTTTCCATAGAATTAAATTGAAAATTAAATGTATTTTTAATCAAAATCATAACACCTTTTGAGTTTCTGTGACCATTTGAAAAGAAAATCGGACCATCCCATTCTTTTCTCCATTTAGGTTCATCTAAATTTGTTGAATGTGTTTCTTGAAGACAAAAAATATCTTGTTCTTTTGCCTTCAGCCACATAAATATAAGTTTTCTTTTTCTGTTGTCTGCAAGACCATTGCAGTTATAACTAATTATTCCAACTTCATTATCATTCATATAAACCATATGACCTAAGTAAATACATAATATCTTTGATTGATTCTCTTAATAACATAAGTTTCATACACATGAAAATCTTGTAACTAAAAATTGCATTATCATCTGCTATTTCTAAGGAAAACAATACCCCCACTAATAAACCCACAGACACACCATTCACACCACAGCACACAAGACCAACAAACACATACCCCCCAAAATATATTATTCGCTGACCGTTTCCCAACATCTAACTACATTGTCCAGTCCCAAAATAAACTAAAAAGCTCCAAAAACAAAATGTCAATTCATATCCTTCAAGTCGTCGCCATGGCGATGTCGCAATGACGTAATCACTACGCGACATTGTTATTGTTCCTCACATGTCTCTGTACAACTCACCGTTGACGTATAGTTTATCCACAACAAGGCGAGCTTGTTGTCCTTTCTGCCTAAAGGACTTCATAATTGGAATTAACTTACGTCGTTTCTCCACCACCTCAATTGGGTATTGGCTGGTCATGAAGAATTTAGTGCCTTTGAGTCTTCTGGAGAGAGCAAGCACTTCGTCTTTACATTTGGAGTTAGTAAACTTCACAAGCATAGGTCTCGGCTTAGCATCCTCCTTGCGTCTGCCAATCCTGTGTGCCCGCTCCATCCGGATCGCTCTGACCTCTTCCTCCGGGATGCCGAGATGCTCCTTCAAAAAGGCTCGGACAAGACTCTCCGCAATGCTGTAAGTTTCTCCTCCATCTTCGCTAATTCCCATGATTAGCAAGTTGTCCTGCATGCTCCTGCAGCGGAGTTCCAACAAGTCTGCCTTTAATTTTTCATTCTCCGTTGTCAGTCTAGTGGTTTCGAGTTTCAGGCTTGTTAACTCAACTTTTAGCGTTGTCTGTTCCTTTTTTATCTCCACCATTTCAACATGATTTTGCTCGACTGATTTTTTCAGCTCTGAAACGTCAGTTTTAAGTTCATCCAAAATGTCCAGTTTCCCAAGTTTTTCAATCATAGCCTGCAACATTTTTCGATCGTCTGGAGTAAATGTTGCATTTTCGTCCAATTCACTAGAAGACAATTGATCACGGGCACGTTTAGATTCCTTTGATCCGCGTGTTGGCATGGTTGCAGGGGAACAATGAGTCACTCGGCGTTCGAGGCACCTTATTTTCAGCCAAATCACCCTCGTTAATAATATATATCTCACCAATTGCAGAGAGGTGGATATAAATAGCGAAGACGACTTCAAAAACTTTGTGTCACTGGCGCGTTTATATTATTTATAACCTTACATACTGGGACTTGTGTAGAGACGGTCTCAGCTCACGTTGCTCACGGCAGCCATCTTTCTTGAGATCTCCCACTTAAAATGATGACAGAGGTCTGTAATTTTCATCATTGGTACACTTCAACTGTGAGAGACAGAATGTGAAAAAAAAATCCAGGACTGCACATTTTAAAGAATTTATTTGTAAATTATGGTGGAAATAAATATTTGGTCAACCATTCAAAGCTTTCACTGATGGAAGGAGGTTTTGGCTCAAAATCTCACGATACATGGCCCCATTCATTCTTTCCTTAATAGGGATCCGTTGTCCTGTCCCCTTAGCAGAAAAATAGAACCCAGAACCAGGTGCCAAGATAAGGCATAAACAGAGGAAAATGGAAGATTTTGTGCTGGGGGCAACTGCAAGTTCATGAACTAAATTGAACAAATCAGACGCATTGAAAAGAGAGTAACTTTTCCCTTGTGTGGACAGGATGGTTGGCGAGCTTGACCAAAGATTTTGCAGTGAACATGCAGGGCTACTAAAAGGCATCCAGGCATGCAGTCCTAAATGTGAGAACTTCTTGAGTGAATCACACTTGAATGAACTTGCAAAACACTACAGCATTGAACTCAAAACCGAGAAGGTTCTAGTGGCCAGAAACTTTCTTGCCCGGAAAACAGAGGCTGGATGTTGTTCACCCAAAGATATATTGTCTGTGCACAACATCCTTGATTCAGACATGTTTCCCTCTCTGAAGGCAACCATCCAAGTAGCCCTAACAGTGCCTGTAAGCAGTTGCTCATGTGAGAGGTCCTTTATTGCACTGCGTCGGCTACATTCCTGGCTGCGTCAAACCACGGGTCAGAAAATACTTCACAGTCTTGCAGTCATGTCAATAGAAAAAAACGAGCTTCAGCATGTGAGTCACAACAGAGTGATAGACCGATTTGCCACCTTTAAAAACAGACGGCATTCTTTGATGCTTCCATCCAAGTAATTGTTTCTTGTTGATGCTGTAAACAAAATGTCACTTTGCAAACCCATGTTTGTTGTTCTACTGAACACAGATAGAAAATGAACCGACTGAAATAATAATAATAACAATGAATAATTTCTAAGTCTTTGTTAGCCATTTGTGATGTTTCGTGCTCATGCGCTATGTTCACTCGCTTCCTGTGCATCTCCTGGGGGCTAAGCCCCACCTGTCCTTAAAAGCTAGTAATGCCCCTGACGATATGGCATCAGAGGGTTAGTCTCAAACTGGATAATAAGTTATTTCACGAACAGGAAACCATACGTGAAGCTAGGCGACCAAACATCTACAACGCTAAGTATAGCCTGTGGTGTACCTCAGGGATCAATACTAGGACCAAAATTATTCAATCTCTATATAAATGACATTTGTAAAGTTACAAAATATTTAAAGTTAGTATTATTTGCGGATGATACAACAGTGTTTTGTTCAGGAGAGAACACACAGAAGATAATACAAATAATAACAAGAAATTAACAAATTAAAAAGAGGGTTTGACAAAATCCATCTTTGAATCTCAGTAAAACTAAAATACTGCTCTTTATTAACAATAGAAGAGAAAGTCAAACACAAATATAAATAGACTAAATAGAAATTGAAAGAGTAAATTAAACCAAATTTGTAGGTGTAATGATTGATGATAAATTGAACTGTAAATCACATGTAAAAATACAACACAAACTAGCAAGAAATACGTCAATAATGAATAAAGCAAAGATAGGCTCCAGCGACCGCCCGCGACCCCAAAAGGTACAAGCGGTAGAAAATGGATGGATAGATGGATGTTTTAGACCAAAAATAACTCCATATTCTTTACTGCTGAGTGTTTCTATATCTGAGTTATTGTGTAGAAATATGGTAAAATAACTACAAAAGTACACTTCATTCGTTAACCGTTACAAAAAAGAACAGTTAGAATAATACATACTGTTGGATATAGAGAACATACAAACCCTTTATTTATTGAATCAAAAATACTGCAATTCCACGACATAGTGAATTTGAAAACAGCTAGTACCATAATACGCTTCATGGTGCAACCTGGACACATCATCAGTGATTCTCCCGGGGTCATAGGGTGTTTCCTCACTCGGGACCCAGCCGAGGATGATCAGTCCCTCAACCGGAGCCAATGTGAGGCCTTTTTAGACGCTTCCAAGAGGTTTTTTATGGCTCTTCGCCTGTGCAGTCCACAAATCCCAAGGAGCCCCAGGACCCGGTGTAAGGACTTGCCTGCAAAACCCCTCCAGCCCACCTTAATAGGCTCGCAGCGGGCCTCCCACCCGTTCCTCCGGCAGTCAGCCACAAGATCTGCATATTTCGCCCTCTTCATTTCCTGAGCTTCCTCCATTCTGTCCTCCCAGGGGACATTTAGCTCAAGGAGCACCACCTGCTTGCTGGTTCCAGACATCAAGATCATGTCTGGCCGGAGTGTTGTAGTTGCGATGAAGTCTGGGAATCGCAACTGCCTTCCTAGATCAACCAAGAGCTGCCAGTCTCTTGCTGTTGTTAGCAGGCCCCCCTGGGTCTTCTTGGAGGGTTGAGGTTTCTCTCCTGCTCGGACAAAGGCAATTGTGCTCTTGGTTGGGTGTTGCCGCTTACTGGTGTTGATGCCAGTGCAGAGTGTCTGCTATTGCCCGCAGGACCTGGTCTTGGCGCCACCGTTACCTGCCATCTCCCAATGCCTTTGAGCAACAGCTGAGGATGTGTTCTAATGATCGTCTTTTCTGACAGAGCTGGCACACAGGTGTGTCTATCAGGCCCCAGGTGAATAAGTTAGCAGGGCTTGGGAGGACATCATAAACTGACTGGACCAAGAACTTAAACTGGTGTGGCTCTGCTTTCCAGAGTTCGGTCCAGGTGATCTTGCGACCAGCTATGTGCTCCCACTTGGTCCAGGCCCCCTGCTTGCTCATTCCCACCACTCTGCTAAAGCTAGCCTCCTCCACCTCTGCACGAACCTCCTCTTGGACCAACTTTCACCTTTCCTTTCCCCTGGCTCTGCTGTAGCTTGGTTTGGTGTTGCTACCCAGCCCAGCCCGACCAGTAGCTATGGTTCCCACCACGGTGCTGTGCCGCAATCTCGCCTCTGCCCACTACACTGCATCCTGGGCACACCACTTCCTTCCTGTTCTGACCTCCACACCTGCTGAAGATACTTTCCCATCAGCAGAATCTCTGTAGAGCAGGACTTCTCTGGCCCGGGAAACCTTGAACTCCTCTGCCAGACTACGGAAAGGAAGCTGCAGCTTGGTGTTGTGCTCAAACAGAGCAATGCTGCTTAGGCTCCGTGGCAGACCCAGCCACCTGCGCAGGGATGAGCTGATCTTCCTCCACGATGGTCATTGGGAATTCGTACATCAGCAGCGGCCAGAGGAGACGGGGCAGGATGCCACGCTGATATATCCAGGACTTGAACTTCCCTGGAAGTCCCGACTTGTCCACAGCTGAGAGCCACATGTTGAGGTTATCGCTGGTAGCTTGACGTGCAGTGTGATCCTTCATATCACTAGTGAAGAGCTTGCCCAGGCTCTGCACTGGCTTTTCTGACACAGATGGAATTTGGGTGTCTGCCATACTGAAGCGAAAGTGGTCGGGTATGTTACCTTTCCTCAAGACCAAGGACCTGGACTTAGAGGGCTTGAAAGTCATTCTTGCCCAACTATTGAGTCGATCAAGGCCTTGAAGGAGCCATCTGCATCCAGACACTGATGTTGTTGTTACCGTGAGATCATCCATGAATGCTCTAATCGGAGGTTGCCGGGTGCCGGATTTGGACAAAGGACCTTTGCACTCAACTTCCGCAGACTTCACGGGCATATTCATGGCCAGTGCAAACAGGGACACAGAGATTGTACAGCCTGTGATGATGCCTTTCTCCGGACGATGCCAATCTGATGTTGAAGTGCCAGAGGACACCCTCAGACTCAAGTTATTGTAATAGTCGAGGATGAGATTGCGAATCTTCTCTGGAACATGGTATCTGCTCAGAGACAATTCCACAAACTTGTGTGGAATTGACCCATAAGCATTGGCGAGGACCAGCCACAGTAATGTCAAATCGCCTCTGTTCTCTCGCGCCTCACGGATCAGCTGTGTTACCACGCCAGTGTCTTCGATGCACCGTGGAACTCCTGGGACTCCTCCCTTCTGCACTGAAGTGTCAATATAGGTGTTTTTCAGGAGAAATCCCATGAGGCCATTGGAAAAGATCTTGAAGAAAGTCTTGCACTCAACACTGAGGAGGGAGATTGTCCTGAATTGCTCGATGTTCCTTGCGTTTTCCTCCTTGGGAATCCATACTCCCTCTGCGTACGTCCACTGCTGAGGTACTTTCCCTCTTTTCAAGATCACTCGGAAGATCTTCCAAAGACGCTCCAACTGCCGAGGACACTGTTTGAAGACCTTGTACGGAACTCCACTTGGGCCTAGTGCTGATGCTGTTCTGGCCGATTTGATTACCTCTTTAACTTCCTTCAGGGTTGGTTCACTGGTGTCAAACAGGGTACAGGGTTCTGGTGGGCATATGAGGGCTGCACAGTGGCCGAGGTCTTGCTCTCTCATGCCGTCGCTGTAGGTGTTCTTGATGTGGAGGTTGATTTCCTCCTCAGGACATGAGAGTTGACCACTGCGTTTCTCTCCCAGCAGCTTCTTTGTGAATCCAAATGGATTTGCAATGAAGGCACTGCGCTTGCGGGCCCTTTCCTTGCCTCTCTTCCTGTGCCACTCGGCACGTCGCAGGGTGAGTAGCTTATCCCCTTACCACACCCCTCAGCTCTGCCAAGGCTCCCTTCTCATTGTCGCTTCCCTTCCTGTACTGTGAGTACTCTCAGTTTTTGTCTGAGTTGGGAAATCTTGGTTTCTCGCCGGTTTGGAATCAGTGCTGCAGTTGTAGTCTTGGTGGCGCGTTGTTCCTTGATGCCAAACCTGTCTGATGCAATGCTAATAATGAACATGCTCATTGTCATTTAAGCATTTAGGTTTTACCTTAAAACTCATTTGTATACTCTAGCCTTTAAATAGACCTCCTTTTTAGACCAGTTGATCTACCGCTTCTTTTCTTTTTCTCCTCTGTCCCTTCCTCCCTTGTGGAGGGGGTCCGGTCCGATGGCCATGGATGAAGTACTGGCTGTCCAGAGTCAGGACCCAGGATGGACCGCTCGCCTGTGTATCGGTTGGGGACATCTCTACGCTGCTGATCCGACTCCGCTTGGGATGGTTTCCTGTGAACGGGACTCTCGCTGCTGTCTTGGATCCGCTTTGAACTGAACTCTCGTGGCTGTGTTGAATCCACTATGGATTGAACTTTCACAGTATCATGTTAGACCCGCTCGACATCCATCGCTTTCGGTCCCCTAGGGGGAGGGGGGGGGGGGGGGGTTGCCCACATATGTGGTCTTCTCCAAAGTTCTCATAGTCATCATTGTCACTGACGTCCCACTGGGTGTGAGTTCTCCTTGCCCACTGGGTGTGAGTTTTCCTCGCCCTTATGTGGGTTCTTCCGAGGATGTCGTAGTGGTTGTCCAGCTCTTTGAGACACTTGTGATTTAGGGCTATATAAATAAACATTGATTGATTGATTGTCTTGAGCTTCTGGTCCACATTACCCTTGGCTGTTGCCTCCAGGGCTGTATTAACATCTTATCTAACTGTTTCCACTCTGACTCCTTGTTGGTAGCGGGTCACAATATCCGACGATGCTCTGACGGTCTGCTTTGAGGGTGCTCCGGTGGTGCTTGGAGGTTCTGGGCACTGTGGGGAGTGTCCGGGCCTGGATCCTCCTCCGTCTCATCAGGTGCCGTACAGGGTACTGGCACTGTGAGTTGCGCCACAGTTTTCCTTAGGCAGCCCATCTTGGTCTGATGTATCTTTAAACCAGTCGGGTTTTTGCAGACCCTGCCACATTTGCAAACTGCACTTGTAGTCAATTTTCCATTCGCAGGGGTCGTTTGTGTAAATAACTACAAAAGTACACTTCACTCGTTAACTGTGTTACAAAAAAGAACAGTTAGAATAATACATACCGTTGGATATAGAGAACATACAAACCCTTTATTTATTGAATCAAAAATACTAAAATTCCACGACATAGTGAATTTGCAAACACCTAAAATTATACACAGAGCAAACTATAACCTGCTACCCAAGAATATACAACAATTCTTCTCAAATAAAGAGGAGAAATAAAATCTCAGAGAAAAATTCAATTTAAAACATTTGTATGAACGTACAACACTTAGAGCCTTCAGTATATCTGTATGCGGAATTAAATTATGGAATGGATTAAGCAAAGCAATCAAACAATCTACTAATATGATCCACTTTAAAGTGTTTACAAAGTACAAAGAAGAAGAACCATGATAAACATTCTGAATTTATTTCATTCATCCGTTCATTTTCTTCAACATGATCTTACTCATCTCACTGTATGTAACTTACTTCCCTGAGTATTATTTATTGTGATTACTTATGGAGTGTATTATGAATAAATAGAGAACAGGAAGTGAAAAAAAGTTTTAGCAACTGTTTTGTAAAACAAAAGGGGAAAATTAAATAAGCTCTTCTTTTTCTTACTCCTTTTCAAACATGTTGAAAAGAGAAACTGGAAATTGTAATATATCATGTCGTATGCGTGCATGTTTGAAATAAACTCAAACTCAAGTCCATAACAACAAAATTGTTAAGTATGATGGGGAGGAAAGAGATGGCACTCCAGCAAGAGGTCTAGCTCAACGGGTTTTATTGAGCTTTTGATGGAATCGTAGGGTGTGTATGCTACCATGTGTGTGCATGCAAGTCTATGTGTACATTTTAACCATTTAGGATTTACCTGAGGTTGTTGTAAGTGCGTGTTGGTTGTAGCAGCAAACAAGTCCAAAGGGGGGAAGCAAAAGAGGTCCGTGATCCGAGCGAGGTCCGTGGGGTAGGAGAGAGGGGTCCAAAGGTCCAGGTCCGAGAGCGGGGAAGTCGAGGATTGAGGAAGGCAGTCAGGGCCCAGGGGGAGATCAGCAGGTGAGGTGCACATCTCACTGCTGAGACACGGAGACACTGGACAGGAAGGAACAAGGAGAGAGCAGACACATTAGAGGAGCCAAACATGCAAAGCTTACTGTAACAGAGGTTACGTTCCGGCATAGAGTAGTAGGCAGAGTGAGCCTTTCTGCTGCTGCTCCTCATCAAGTCCAGGTGCGTTGATTGAAGAAGGCCTTCGGCTGTGGAGGTGCGTGGCTGCGGTCTGCGCGGCGCGTGTGGGGGCGTGTCCTGCAGTGCCCGCAGTGGAGCTTCTAGGTCAGGGGTGTCAAATTCATTTTAGACAGAGGGCCACATGGAGAAAAATCTTCTCCCAAGTGGGCTGGACTGGTAAAATCACAGCAAGATAACTTAAAAATAAAGACAAATACAGATTGTTTTCTTTGTTTAAAAATAGAACAAGCACATTCTGAAAATGTACAAATCATAATGTTGTCGGGTTTATTTTACACTTACATGTTGCGGCTAATAGTATTCTATCTTTATTTGTCGTGTGTGGAAAACTTGCACTTCCGGGTTTGTCGGACACCGACATGCCAGGCTCTTCCAGTTTTACGAGAACTTTCTCTTTTGCAATAAATTGTCTTTGTGCTTTTTAGCAATTGTCTTTTTGTCAGTCTTGTTCTCGCTCGTGCTCGTGCTCCACCATCAACCACCCCTCTCTCCTTCCCGGCTGCTGCCTTTAACAGAGCGACATGTGGTTAGATAAGCACAACCAGATGGGCCATCTACGCACCTGTCGCTGATCTCGAATTCGTTCCTGGCACACCCTGCTTTGTTGTAGGACTGCAGGCCACGCCCCCCCTCCACCTCGTTATTTATACTTTCTGAATAAATTATGTGATAATGTTCATCAGTAAAGTAATTTTCAATCTATCAGGATAAAAAAAATAACAAAATCAAATTACCGGATGTTATTTATGTAATTTGCTCATTTACCTCAACTGGTGCACTAACGTGCTTTTTTTTCTTACATATGTAGCATAATCTAGATTAGAAAGATACAAATAATTGCTATTGCGACATCTAGTGGACACATATAGAACAGCAGTTTTTTCATTAAAACATTTTGGCTCATTTTTATACTTCGTAAACTCACCCCCGCGGGCCGATAAAACCTGTACGTTTGACACCCCTGCTCTAGGCGCTCCCGTCGTGGAGGTAGAAGCAGGCTGCGCGTGCGCCGTAACAAAAAGGAATTTTGCATTTACATATCACAACATATTATGGTTATGACAGACTCCATTAATTATCAATACTTTACAAATAATACAACTACCTTAGCTCCACTGTAAAAAGCACTTATATTATTCTTAATAAATGTCTTCCCTTTTTTATACGGTATCTAAGGCTTACACTTTTTATTTGCAGTGTGTCAAAAATAAACTGCAAGTGAAAAGTTAAAGGGGAACTAATGACAATGAGCATTTTTACACTACAACTGGAGCAATACAAATACCAGTAGAAAAAGCGCTATTGATTTTGAACAATACCAATAGTTTACCTCTATTATCAACAATGCAGTTGTTCAAATGCAACGATACGTATACATAATGATAAACAGAAAGATAAACATTTAAAAACAAATAAATAAATAAAATAAAAAGGAATACCGAAAAATGGAGGGGAAGAGAAAGAGGCAACCTATATTAATCTTGTAGATTGTTATAGTAACAATAGGTTAAGCTTTGTCAGTATGCCATGTGTTACCCAGTTTACCCTAGGGCAACAATGTTGATATATGTTTGATGAAACGTGATTATGTGCATGAGTGCATGTATGTATATGTGCTTGTATATGAACAGAATGTGTATATGAATGTTTGTACAGTAAATGTATATGTACAGTATGTGTATGTTTGTACCGGTAATGTGCGTGTAGATGGACGAAATTGGAGTATGTAGGTATGTACTGTATTTGTGTATGTACAGTATATGGAAGCGTAGGTACCTATGTACAGTATGTAGATTTGTATGTATGAATAACGGTGTGTGTGTGTGAGTATATGTGTGTTTGTATGTATAATCTATTTGACTCCCAGTGTGCGTGGGAGCCAGAGTACGGCCCCAGCCGCCCAGAGAGCCCAACCCAAACAGCAGGTGCAGCGCCCGGGGAACCAGGGACCACCGGCCCCAGGCAGCCCAGCTAGGGGAACCCCAGAGTCCGGCCCACCGCGCCACTAGGAAGAGCCAGCAGCAGGCCGCAGACGGACAGGGTACGAGAGGAGCAGCGGACGGCAGCGGACGGCAGCGGACGGCAGCGGACGGCAGCTGACGGCCAGACTCCAACGCCTTTTTGGAGCCTTTTTTAACTTCAGCGGTGCTATACTATCAATGGTTTCGCGCAGGGCGTTGTTAAAGTGGTTAGTGAGGTTATCAATAGAGCCCACATACTTTGGGAATGGTGCCATTACCGAGGGCAGTAGGCCAGCAAGAGTCGTCGTTG
This sequence comes from Nerophis ophidion, assembly GCF_033978795.1. Lineage (NCBI taxonomy): Eukaryota > Metazoa > Chordata > Actinopteri > Syngnathiformes > Syngnathidae > Nerophis > Nerophis ophidion. The sequence goes on from NC_084613.1 coordinate 34,778,162, forward strand.
TGGCAGCATTAATGTTGCGGCTGCTATAGCAGTTATTATTATTATTAGCTTGCCGAACATGAGTCCGAACTTCGAATTTTATAAGGTACTGATCGGACATTACTTTAGTATACGGGAGTATCATAACTTTGGAAACGGTGATACCTCTGACAAGCACTAGGTCTATTGTATTACCGCTGCGATGCGTCGGTTCATTTATTATTTGTGTAAGGCCACAGCTATCAATTATAGTCTGGAGCGCCACGCACGGTGGGTCCAATGGGGTATTCATATGGATATTAAAGTCTCCCATTATAATTATATCATCGGTGTGCGTCACTACATCAGCAAAAAACTCTGACAATTCACTGATAAAGTCCGAATAAGGCCCTGGGGGGCGGTAGATAACAGCCAGGCACAGAGGCAGCGGTGTGGCAGACCTCATAGAAAGCACCTCAAAAGATTTATATTTATTATTTAAGTTAGGACTAAAGTTAAAGTTTTCGTTGTATATTAGTGCGACCACCCCCCTCCCCTTTTAAGGGGACGGGCAATATGCGCATTCGTATAGTTAGGAGGAGATGCCTCATTTATCGCAAAAAAGTCGTCTGGTTTAAGCCAGGTTTCGCTAAGACCGATGACGTTAAGATTGTTGTCTCTAATGACCTCATTAACTAATAACGTTTGGGGAGACAATGATCTGATGTTTAGAAAGCCCATATTATAGGTAGTGGGCTGTTTTGAGGAGTTTTTGATAAAATGATCCGTAGTAGCAATATTAATAATGTTGCGTTTACTATGCGCAGTGCACTTAAAAAAATTACGACCATATCTAGGAATTGATATGACGGGAATTTTCAGATTGTCTACTTGGTGCTGCGATAAATTGAACGCATCTTAATTTCCCACCTCAGTATAACGCATGTCTAACTCTGACATAATCACAGTCATAGCAGAAAAAATTGTAAAAAAAAAAAAAGTGCATTATTCTAAGAAAATTGTTATGTGTACAGGGATAATCTAGTTCTAATTTAACTGACTCCATACCCAGGCTAGCAGGCTCTGTAATTGCCTGTGACCGGGCTTGCTCTAGAGCAGTTAGTCAAATGTGGCTCAATGCGAAATCTATGTTCCGAGACAAGAGGATAGCGCCTTCATGGATAGGGTGAAGGCCGTCTCTCCTCAGCAAGCCAGGTTTACCCCAGAAAGAGGGCCAATTATCAATAAACGTAAATCCCTGTTGTCTACAGAAACTATCCAGCCACTTGTTAAGAGAGACTAATCTGCTATATCTCTCATCATTGCCTCTCTCGATGCCTGGACATCGTTCTAGCGAGATTACAAGCCCTGGCTATGTTTCTCTTTGTATTCTCTGATTGTCTCATTCTAACGTCATTGGAGCCAACGTGTATAACTATCTTCGCATAACTAGTGGTGCGGTTAGCCTGTCGTACGTGTTTACTAGGCCTGTTGCGAGTTAGCTCCCTAAGATTAGCTTCAATGTCAGGTGCTCTGCCCCCCGGAATACACTTAATTGTGGCTTGTTTGCTAAGCTTTATGTTTCGGGGGATGGAGTCCCCTATGACTAAAGTTTGGTGCCCGGTAGACTGGGGTGTAGGACTAGCTAAAGGGCTAAATCTGTTATGCGTCTCAACCGGTACACCGTAGTTTGTAGGCTCCTTAGGGCTGCTACAAACTGGGCTAGTTAGCTCGCTACAGCTAACGCTAGCAGATGTGTCCGCAATATCTAAAGCATGGGTGTCACACTCTGGCCTGCGGGCCAAATTTGGCCCGCCGTGTAATTTAATTTGGCCCCTGAGGCAATATGAAATTAACATTAGAGCTGCCCCGCCGGTATTATACAGCTGCGGTGCCACTGCTAATACTCATACTTGCCAACCCTCCCGATTTTCTGGGACTCCCAAATTTTAGTGCCCCTCCCGAAAATCTCCCAGGGCAACCATTCTTCCGAATTTCTCCCGATTTCCACCCGGACGACAATATTGGGGGCGTGCCTTAACGACACTACCTTTAGCGTCCTCTTCTACCTGTCGTCACATCCACTTTTCATATATAGAAATAGCGTTTCAACCCAGTCACATAATATATGTGGCTTTTACAGACACACGCACACAAGTGAATGCAACGCATACTTGTTCAACAGCCATACAGGTCACACTGAGGGTGGTCGTATAGACAACTTTAACACTGTTACAAATATTCACCACACTTTGAACCCACACCAAACAACAATAACAAACACATTTCGGGAGAACATCCGCACCGTAACACAACATAAACACAACAGAACAAATACCCAGAACCCCTTGCAGCACTAACTTTTCCGGCACACTACAATATACCCCCCGCCCTCCCCAAGCAATAATTAACATTTTACTCATGCACTTTTGTCTTGCTACTTCAAGGCTTGAATGTTTGATTCATTCATTATTGTTATTTTATTTGCAAATTTATAATTAGCCGGTGGAAAAAGTTTATTTTGATATTTACCTCAGAGGGCTGCAAAGAGAAAAGAGGCATTCAAATTTTATTTAAATTTTATTTGATGTGCCATTGTTATTTTTATTATTATTATTATTATTATTATTATTTAAAACTCGATTTTACATGTCACTATAAAGTTATATAAGCCTTGCCTGTCAATATTCAATGCAAAACTTGTTTGGGTCCCTTGGTTGCTTTGTTGGGTGTGCTCCTGTCTCTGGCCATGCTTTCTCCACCCCAGCGGACGATGACGTGGAACACCGCAGGTCACCACAGTGTATATGTTTCTTTTACTTTTTATTCATAGCTGTATGTAGAAGTGGCTGGTTGTATCCGCTGCTTTAATGTCTTGAATGTCCTTTGTGGTCTTTGATGTTTGATGTTTCCCTCTTACACACATGTGAGAGGGATGTGTACTATGGCTATGAGTTGTTTTTTTCCCTTGGCCTTAGTCTGGACCCCCTCTCCAGGGCCCAGGCTTAGACCGATTTTTATTTTATTTTATTTTATCTTATTTTAATCTTCAATTTTTTTCTCCCATCCCCCCCACTTGTTTACCTGTATCTAATCTTTTTTGTAAGGGGCGCTGGAAGCCGGCAGACCCGTCAGCGATCCTGCTCTGTCTCCCTGAAATGTTTTGTCTGATCTTAAATGGGATTGTGCTGAACATTTTAATTTTCCTGAAGGAACTCTCCTGAAGGAATAAATAAAGTACTATCTAATCTAATCTAATCTATTAAAAGGTTAATTTGTTCAACCTTGGCCCGTGGCTTTGTTCAGTTTTAAATTTTGGCCCAATCTGTATTTGAGTTTGACACCTCTGATCTAAAGTTATGAAATTACACTGCTCCAACTGGCGGACACGGCTCTCTAGCAGAGCCAACCTATCCATGAGTAAGGTGCACGAAGCGCAGGAAGCCATACTCACAGAACTTTCTGTCGCAGAGTGGAGTGCCAGCTGTCTTCGGGAAGTGATGGTCACGGTGGCGGGGGTTTAGCTTCCTTCAGACCAGCGGTGCCTTTCTCCGCTAGCCTCGTTAGCTTAGCAGCTAGCTAGCTGAGGCCAAAGAGGTGAGACAGAGATCGGGTGATTTGCAAGTTAAATTGAACAATTAAATATGTTCGAGAAGTTGTAAATAAAGCTGCAAAACAGTTAAAAGCACACAGATAGAACGATACTTAGCTTTTTTGCAACGAAAGCAGTCAGCGAGCAGTCAGCAAGCAGTCATTCATGTTGACCCGGAACCGGAATCGACGCTTTTGATCCTAATCTCTGGTGATAGGATCGTGGATCTGTCATCGGGTATCATGTAGCATTCTTTTAAGTGTGGGGAGAGGTACTGTGGTTCGCACGTCCAATAACTCTATAATAAAGTTGCATGCACGTCTTCCTGCTGTCTCCATTACCCCAAAACATGTCCTCAGTGTGTATGGTGCTGAATATGATTTGATACCAATAAGAAAACAGATTTCTTCATCTGTTTTAGCAAGGAACCGGTTACTTTGCTCATTCAGGACTGCATACATTTTGACAGCTTTCTCTCTTTGGCCTGCAGGGTATACGCTGACGAAACACATTTTGGAATAGGATCCTGAAGTCACTGAATTCCCACAGATCTCAGTACACTTTGATGTCAAAGATGGGATGAGATCTTCATTATTCTCCCCGCCTTGATCTTCCTTCACTAGGGAGTTCTCTGTTATTGGTAGTGGACTAGGGTGAAGAGCGGTGATGTGCCTAGTGCTGTCACACTCTTTACATTGCACGGCTTTTTTGCAATCCTATGCCATGTGTCTCATAGATGCGCAACATCGATAACAGATGTGTTGATCTTTCAGATAAGCCATTCTTTCTTCGAGTGTTTTGTTTTGGAAGCCACGGCATTTACGTAAAGGGTGAGGCTTATTGTGGATGGGACATATTTTATCTGGGTCTTCAGATTTATTTTCTTGAAAGTTGTACTTTACATTCTAGTACAGTCGCCACTTCTGTTTTTTTTTTACAGACACTGGTGTCCTGTAATTCAGTTGAAGTTGTTCATGTCTAGTGTTATGAGAGTAGAGTATGTGTGTGTGTGTGGCAGCGGGCGAGTGACATCAGTAAGTAAGTGGGCGAGCGAAGAGAGAGAGCGGTCGCTGAGGGCGGGGGAGTGGCTAGTGTTTGGGTGTGTGGGATGTTGACGGTGAAGTGAGACCAAAATAAAGAAGCCACGAGTTTGCAACTAAAAACTGGACTCGTCATTATCCTCATAGAGTCCGGAACTGTGAAGACCCACTGCCGGGTAAAGTAAAGGGTGTTGCCCCGAGAATAATCGGCCCTGGAGAAGTATCTCCCCTGCGCTCCTTGACTACGGTCTAGGCGCCGGAAGCAGGAAAGGTGCAACATTGGCGACCACGAAGGGACCCATCTCACGTAAATGGAACGGCAGTGGTGAGCAAAGGACGATTAAATAAACTGCAGAGATAAATAAGCCAAGAAGCTAATTGATTGCCTGCGTAAACTAGCCAAGATGGCGGATGCTAGAAGTCGAAGCTCGCATTCAAAATCCAACCCGTTCGTGACGATGAACGACCGTGATGTGGAAGGGAAAACAGTGAGCGAAGAAAATGCAAGTTGTTATGGCATTTCTAGCCTGTCATATTGTGCAGAGGAACCTGCTGGAGTGAAGAATGCAGCAGCCGAGGTGCCACGTGAGCTCATTCGACCCAAGTTCTCAAGCACAAACCCTTTCATTAAGTCCGGGGAGGACAGTGGCTGTCATCAACACGACATGGCTGATATTAAAAGTAACTCACGTTTTCACAAACACCAACCAGACAACTTTATTACATCACCTGCTGATTTTGCAACGCCACATTCAAATCCCTTTTCCTGGGTGCACCAGGAGAGTTATATCCACAGCACTCCCCAGACATGTGGCCCCCCAGCCCCCACTTGCTTGTGCCCGCACACAACACGCCATTCTCCACCTAAAGACATCAATTATGGACATTTACCAAAGCCGGGGCACAGTCAGAGTGTCAAACTAATGGGCTCTCTTTGCAAAAGTGAGCAGCCAAGATCACTAGGAGCCAAGCCATTTTTTGCTCTACATCCGCCTTCCTCAGAGAGTGAGGACGACTATGATCCAAGGGAGAGAGTCCCCACCTTGAGACCCGGCCAGTATGATGGCACCACACCCTGGAAGGAGTTCCTGCACCGGTTTGAGAGTTGTGCTGAAGCTAACTACTGGTCCGAAAAGACAATGGCTGTTCAGCTGAAGTTCTGCCTGGTGGGTGCAGCTGGGGCCATCATCCACAGAAACCCCAGATCAGCCCAGTGGGGCTACTGCCGCCTGGTGGAGGAGATGGAAACTGCATATGGTCCCTCTTCACAGCATGCAGCTGCTGCGGCTATTGAATTAAGGCGACGTACCCGCAAACGGGGTGAAGCTCTTCATGTTTTGAGAGATGACATCTATGAGGGGGTGTCAGTAGCCTATAGCAACAGGACTGATGCTGAGCAGGATGCTATCGGAGTTGAAGTGTTCATTAATGCTTTGGGGGATGTGGACACTGTACAGAAGCTCTTGGAGCAGCACCCCCAGACACTAGCCCAAGCATTTGACATTGCCCGACGTTATGAAACCACAAAGTGAGCAGCATCATATGTGGCTAGCCTCATGCACCCTGGAGCTCGTGACATAGCTGAACGCAGACCCCGTGCTGCCCTAATAAGAGAGGGCACGGAAGAGGAGGAATTAGAGCCTGCGACAGCCCCTCCATCAGCTAGCTTTAAACATGAGTCCCCCAGCTACAGTCACACACAATATAAAGGGAGGAGCTATAAAGACACTAAATGGGATGAGGTGCGGTGTCACAACTGTTCAGGCTTGGGTCACATGAAAAAAAATTGCCCCTCACCAAGAAAAACAGCCAGAGCTCAAGTTTCGGCCATGTTCCCGCAAAGCCCAAAGTCTACTATACTTCACCTTAAAGCACAATGTCATGAAATGAGCATTCACATGGTTGTGTATGGGCTAGAAGTGTGTGCTGTTTTGGACAGTGGAGCACGGAAAAGTGTTTTTCCTCTGCATCATTATGATGCTATTCATCTGGATGTCCGTCCTCCACTTCAGTCATCTGCCGTGGAGACCCTGATCGGTGTTGGACCTGGCGATATACCTGTGCTCGGTGAAGCTCACATACCTGTCCTGATCAACAACCGTCAGGTGAGCATCTGCTTCCTGGTTGCTGATATAGCTGGGGACGAGGCCCTCCTGGGCCACCCATTCCTGACCCAAGCTCAGGCCCGTCTCGACTTTGGAAATCATCGGATCGTACTTTTCGGGGAAGAGGTACCTTATTTTGACTCCACAAATAAACCAAAGGCCCACGCAGTGAGAGTGGCCCGGACTGTGGTGCTGGAGGCTGGGCAGGAGTATGTGGTAAAAGGTAATATCCACGTTAAGGCTTCCATTAAAGGAGAATTAATGCTGAGCCCCACTAAAGGCTTCGTTGAAAAGCACAGACTATTAGTGGCCCGAATCCTAGTGGACGTTCACCCCCACAAAACCATGCCCCTTCGCATCTTCAATCCCAGCAGCAGTGCCGTAACTATCAGAAAGGGGGCCATGGTGGGGTTCCTCCAACCAGCCAAGGTTCTTCAGCCTGCAAACGCTGTGAACTACAAACAGCCTGAACAGGCTGCCAACAACCCTCCCTCTGTTCCCCAGCACCTACAAGATCTCTATGCCGAGAGTGCTACTGAACTTAACAAAGAGGAGCAACTGCAACTAGCGCAGCTGCTGTGTACTTATAGCAACGTGTTCTCCACCGGATCCTCTGACCTCGACAGGACCACCCTGGTTCAACATGACATTGTAACGTTGCCAGGCGTCCCAGTCAAACAACCACCATGCCGAATGGCATCAGAGAAGCAACAGGACGCTGACCAACAGATACAACAGAGCCTGGAGGCAGGATTAGCGCGGCGCAGCAACAGCAGCTGGGCTTCGCCCATAGTGATGGTACGTAAAAAAGATGGAACGTACCGTCTGTGTATAGACTATAGAGCACTTAATGACTGCACGATTAAGGACGCATATCCTCTTCCCCGCATACAGGACACGCTGGACACCCTCTCTGCTGCAAAGTGGTTCAGCACACTGGACCTTGCAGCCGGCTACTGGCAAGTTGAACTGACCCCGAGAGCACGCAAAGCAGCAGCCTTCTGTACCAAAAATGGACTGTTTGAAAGGAATGTCATGCCATTTGGACTGTGCAATGCTCCAGCGACGTTTCAGCGCTTGATGGACCGTGTGCTGGCTGACATGCAATGGGAGAACTGCCTTGTATATCTGGATGACGTCATTGTTCTGGGGAACAATGTGCCACAGATGTTGCAGCGGCTGGGGCAGGTTTTCAGTCGCCTTCACCAGGCTAAATTGAAACCAAAACCGTCAAAATGCTGCCTCTTCCGCCGCCAAGTGGCCTGCCTGGGTCACGTTGTCTCAGAGAACGGTGTGGCTACTGACCCAGGCAAAGTCCGGAAGGTGCAGGAGTGGCCAACACCATCGTCGCTCAAAGACGTCCGCCGTTTTGTTGGCCTCGTGTCTTACTATCGGAGGTTTATTAAAAACTTTGCCTGTATTGCAGAACCTCTCCATGCCCTGACCAAGAAACATGTCCAGTTTCATTGGTCTGAGGAATGCCAGTTGGCATTTGATGATCTCAAAAGTCGGCTAATAACAGCGCCGATCCTAGGGTATCCGCTTGACAAGGGCGACATGATACTGGATACAGACGCCAGCAACGTTGGCATCGGCGCTGTCCTCTCGCAAGTTAAACAAGGTGTGGAACGTGTGCTCGCCTATGGGAGCCGTAAGCTGTCCAAAACTGAACAAAATTACTGCACTACCCGGAGGGAACTGCTAGCCGTGGTGGATTTCACATCCCACTCCCGCCAGTATCTCCTGGGGAGGCGTTTTACTGTTTGCACCGACCACAGTAGCCTCCGATGGCTCACACGAATGAAGGAACCTGAGGGGCAACTCGCCAGGTGGCTCGAAAGGCTCGGCGAGTACAACTTTGAGATCGTCCATCGCCCTGGCCAGCTTCACGGCAACGCAGACAGCCTCTCCCGGAGACCGTGCCGTCAGTCCTGCCCTTGTAAGCTCCAGAACCCTTCTATTCCTCAGTTGAGCGTCAGTCACCAGGCTGTGCAGTGCGATTTGTACTCTGACATCAACCAGGCAATGCTGAGTCCAGTGGGGGTAGACAAGGCCCTGTCTGCTGACTGGGATAACTTAAAGCCCCCAGAGAAAATATTCCTGACCACGACAAAAGAAAATAAACTGTTTTGCGGTTGGTCCCTTGAGGAGCTGCGACAAGCCCAGGAAGGTGATGGAGATATCGCACCTATCAGGACTTGGCTGACAACCAGTGAAGAACGTCCTGCATGGGTGACAATCTCACCATGCAGCCCAGCCACAAAAACGTATTGGAGCCAGTGGAAACGCCTCTACGTCAAAGATGGTATACTAGTGAGACGGTTCTACTGCCTGGACGGCACCCAATTCTATCCACAAGTGGTGCTGCCCCGCGTTTTCCGTGCCGACATCATGAGACAGATGCATGACGGACAGGTTGGTGGACACTTCGGGGTTGAGCGCACTGTAGCACGGCTGCAGACTCGATACTTCTGGTACAGAATGCGAGAGGATGTCGCTCTGTGGTGTAATACCTGCACCAGCTGCGCATCAAAAGCTAGGCCACGGAAGACACCACAAGCCCCCATGGGAACCGTTCGAGTCGGAGCCCCTATGGAACGCATTGCTTTGGATGTTATGGGACCGTTGAATGAAACTGAGCGCAAAAACAGATATGTATTAGTGATTCAGGACTATTTTACAAAATGGGTCGAAGCTATTCCCATTCCTAATGAACAAGCCGTAACTGTGGCTGAAGTGCTTGCCTCTGAGTGGGTGTGTCGCTATGGAGCCCCACAGATCAGGGTAGAAACTTCAAGTCGGAGGTGTTCCAAGAAATGTGCGCGCTTTTTGGAATCGACAAAACACACACAACTCCTTTTCGTCCTCAATCTGACGGACAAGTTGAAAGGTTCAACGCTACTCTACAAAAGATCCTGGCCACGACAGCCGAGCGTTGCCACTGGGACTGGGATTTAATGATTCCCTACGCTGTCATGGCCTACAGGGCAACAAAGCACAGTTCAACTGGTTTCACTCCAAACTACATGATGTTTGGCCGTGAATTGAGTGAGCCAATGGACCTAGTATCCGGCCTGCCACCGGACACTGAACCAGCTCCCTCGGGGCCGGTTTTTGTCCAAGACCTTCGAGAGCGACTGGAGCTGGCACACCAAATCACCAGAGATGCTCTCGGAGAATCTGTAAAACGTGCAAAGAGACAATATGACAAGAACTGTTACCGCACACATTATAACATTGGTGATGCTGTGTGGTACCTCATCAAAGGAACAAGGCCATCCAGGAACAAAGTGAGGAAGTTCCTCCCGTCTTACGAAGGGCCATTCTTCGTGTTGGGTCAGTTGGACGACCTGGTCTATCGAATTCAGAAAGGGCCAAGAACGAAGGTAAAGGTGGTTCACCACGATCAGCTAAAGCCTTATCGCTGCCGCGACCCACTGGACAACACCTGGGTCCTGGAACAAGCGCCGAAATGTATAACCTGTTCAAGCTAATATTATTTTTCTATACATAAAAAAAAAAAAAAAGGCAAACTGGAAATGGTTGGTGTATTTTTCTGTGAATATTGGGAGTTATAACAGGGGACTCAGTTACTGTTACACTTAAAAATGCTAATTGCTTCTCCTCCCAAATTGTAGCCAAGTATTGGACATACTAATGTTTTTTTTAGGGCTGTTTCGCTCAACTGTAATGCGTGCACTGAACACACGGGCTGTTGAATTGTTGCAATTGCACTACTACATTATTGCACCCCCTTTTAAGTTGACTCGTACTAGTCATGCTGCATCCTTTCATTTGTATTGAATGTATATGGGACTGTATGTTGGTATGGAAATGTTAATGTTTATGACTGTGCTGGAGTGAAATTGTTTTAATTGTCATCCAGAGTGGGGGTAATGTTATGAGAGTAGAGTATGTGTGTGTGTGTGGCAGCGGGCGAGTGACGTCAGTAAGTGAGTGGGCGAGCGAACAGAGAGAGCGGTCGCTGAGGACGGGGGAGTGGCTAGTGTTTGGGTGTGTGGGATGTTGACGGTGAAGTGAGACCAAAATAAAGAAGCCACGAGTTTGCAACTAAAAACTGGACTCGTCATTATCCTCATAGAGTCCGGAACTGTGAAGACCCACTGCCGGGTAAAGTAAAGGGTGTTGCCCCGAGAATAATCGGCCCTGGAGAAGTATCTCCTCTGCGCTCCTTGACTACGGTCTAGGCGTCGGAAGCAGGAAAGGTGCAACACTAGCATTAGTTAAGCTACCACTGGTGACACAGGCAAAGCTGGGATCATTGCGGATCTTAGCTTCTTCCATAATGAAGTTCACAAAGAAGTAAAATTGTCGATAAGCCACCTTTTTGTCCCCTTTGTATGCTGAGCCTGCACTAACTCATTTTTCTTGGAGAAGATATTATGACTTGATCAGGATGGGACTAATGCCATTTGCTGTGTCAAGACTAAGAAGACCGGGTAAGAGTTCATTTGACTTTACTGAGTACAACCTAAGAAGAAAGACCCCAAACTCTCTCAGTCTTTGGTTGTCTGTGTTTGAGATATTTGGGAAGTTCTCAAGTTTTTTAGGTAAAGCATGCTCAATTACTTCAGGTGCTCCGTATGACTCCTCTAGCCTCTGCCACACCATTTCGACCCCAGCTTCTACATTATGTATGTACACGTCTCTTAATGTCTTAACTTGTTCTGCTAAATGAGGTCCTAACCATTTAGCCAGCATATCCAATTCCTTGCGTGCACTGAGATATAGGTCCCTTGTGGAGCCGATGAATGATGCCTTCCAGGCCCAATAATTTTGTGGTTGGTCATCAAACTTGAGAAGACCAGAGCTAACCATCTCTTTACGCTTTGGATATTTTGCCAGGTCTGATGCACCACGATTGTCAAAGGCAGTTGCTCCGGGTGCGGAAAAGGCAATGAGGCTGGGTATGGTGGAATGATTTTTGATATGAAGAATCTATTCTTTGAGTTGCATCATTCCTTGTGAAGGCGTCTTTTGACTGACTTGCAGTAATACGAAGCGGTGTAGTCCCCACGTCTCCCCGATATGGTGCTGGACAGGTAGGTAATTGAACACCCATCCATCCATCCATTTTCTACCGCTTATTCCCTTTCGGGGTCGCGGGGGGCGCTGGCGCCTATCTCAGCTACAATCGGGCGGAAGGCAGGGTACACCCTGGACAAGTCGCCACCTCATCGCAGGGCCAACACAGATAGACAGACAACATTCACACTCACATTCACACACTAGGGCCAATTTAGTGTCGCCAATCAACCTATCCCCAGGTGCATGTCTTTGGAAGTGGGAGGAAGCCGGAGTACCCGGAGGGGACCCACGCATTCACGGGGAGAACATGCAAACTCCACACAGAAAGATCCCGAGCCTGGATTTGAACCCAGGACTGCAGGAACTTCGTATTGTGAGGCAGACGCGCTAACCCCTCTGCCACCGTGAAGCCCTGGTACTTTAAATCATTCATCTATTGTTTATTAGCCGTTGTGTTGACCTTAACATCTTCATCGTTGTCCATTGTCTGCTGGCGCGCTGAGGAAGCGATCAGTATTGGCTGATTTAAAGAATGGAGTGAGTGTTGGCCATGAGATGCCTCTGGCAGTCTACTGGGCTTAGTACTGGCATTTTCAAATCAAATTGGCTTATTTGGATATCACTTTCTTCTTGAGCTGATATGTCTAAAACATGTGCTTCAGCCGCTGCTGCTTCAGCAGCTTTGCTGATTTTAACAGGAGCAGATAAGCTTGTATTTCCGCTTGCTGTTTTAACATTTCTGCTTATTTTTGTGCAAAGGAAACTTTGACACGTGCACTTTCTGCTTTAGCACAAGCTTTTGCGGTAGCAATGCTCACTGACGTCATCCGACTTGAGTGAGATTAATGTGACAATCTTGAACTTCTTTCATGTTTGCTTACGTCTTCTTTTGATTGCTCCATGGTGTGCTGTTTACCACTTGGTGTTAAAGAGAATGCTGCATTATGTCTCTGTGAAGCCTGCTGTGCTTTCAGTCTTTTTACTGTTCTGCCCTCACTGTAAGTGTTGAGATTATACAGTTTGGCAGACAGCTAACAAACAATCCAAGACATCTAATAAAGTTCCAAAGCAGATTAATCCATTTAGGCTCTTTACTGTTGTTGATCTTGCTTTGTCTTTTTCCTATCTTTACTTTTGTCTTGCACTGGACTTTTATTTTTCACTGTACTTTTATCTTTTAAAAAGACTTATCTTTTCCAATGCTTGGATGAGCTAACACAACTTGTCTACTTCTCAATTGGCTCATGAACTGAACTGACATCGTCGACCCGGAAGTGCCCAAACTAATGAAGCGTAGTATTTTCGTATCGCCACAAAGTGTCACTGAGAGACTACAATCAAATGGGCATAACAGAAACAGAATGCAGAAATACGCGTACGTGATTGACCCGAGTGGTAAAATATTGAAATCCAATAAAAATGTTCCTTAAAACTAATATAAATATTAAGAACCCAATGTAATGAGAGCAGCTGTCCCAAAATAAGGAAAGATGATTATACTCGTTCACAATTTATTACAATATAAATTAAAAACGGTCAAGTTGTCAATACTAAAAATACCAATACTAAAGGTCAGGGTACAGTCACGACAGACGTAGTGGGTCTGTATCCTGGCTCCGCCCACTTCCACTGCGTCCTCCTGCACACACAATTAAAATGGAGGCAGGCCACGGGGATAAAATCATCTAAAACCAAGGAGACGTTATCCAGGCTGACATAACACTTACACGCAAGGCAGGGTTACCCCTGCCTTTGCTGTAGTTCCACGTCAACGTATTGGGTACGCTCATTCTCCTCGCCAGTCTCCGGTCACTCGCGGAACCTACGTGGCCGTACCCGTCCCGCTCCGCCTCCTAGTCGCCTCCGGGGGTTGCCGCAGGGCCCAAATCGTCCCCCCTGTCCACAGAACTACACAGCCAGCGTACGACGTACGAGCCTGCAAGCTCACAGCCCAAGGCAGTTGGATGTCCCCAGCGATCCACAATTCACGGCACTTACTTGGGCGGCAGAGTTTCCTCGGCCCCTGCCTGTTGTGGACGTTTTGGGGTTCGTTCCGGCAGCCTGCCAGGTCTACTGTGTGGTCTGGGGGTTCCTTCCCAGCCTGCGTGCGTCCACCCGGTCGCTCTCGGCAAAACCCGTCGATTCTTCCCCGCTCCTGACAAAGCCTGTCGATTCCCTCTGTCGACCCTCCCTATTATATGTGCAGTCCTAATGCTCCACAGTTGCGTCCAATTTCCCGTGCCGTTGGATTGGGCACTGTGGTTGTTAGGGGCAACCAGCTAAAATGGAAAATATCTTAAAATGCCAGCAAAGTCAACAAGGAGTAAAAACATGCAATTAAAAAGACAATCAAATTCTAAAATGTAAAAACTTATAATTAAAAATATAATAAAAATGTAAAATGTAAAAACATGCAATTTAAAATACAATCAAATGCCATAATGTAAAAAAACATGCAATTTAAAATCCACAGCAATAAAACACTATAAAACTTGTATGGTAATGAAACCCAAAAAAATAAAATCCCCTACTTGTGTCCCATCACACGTCAACATACTGAAAAGTACTCCGTCTGATTCTCCGACTATCCCCAATGTCTCTCTCTCTTAATTAGACCAACTCGGTGGTTTTGTCAAACAACTTTTAAAGTGCATGGAGACATGTTTTAAACTCACAATAAGACAGTCGATTGGCAGGCAGAAGTTTAAACCAAGTAGGAGTAAATAAAGATCATCAAAGAACAATCAGAGACCAGCAAAGGTCATGAAAAAGTTCATATAAAAAGACTAACTTGAGAGCAAACACCTATCCATTCCAACAATAAATAGCAAAATATAAAATTCTATCGCTAAAACTCAGTGAATGAAGAGCATTTCCACTAAATTAGTTCCAGAGATATCTGTATTTTCACATCAGTCTCCTCTTTCCTTTGAAACCCATATTGACAGAAAAACATAGAATTGTAGACATTTTTACAGATTTATTAAAAAATAAAAACTGAAATATCACATGGACAAAAGTATTCAGACCCTTTGCTGTGACACTTGTATATTTACCTCAGGTACTGTCCATTTCTTCTGATCATCCATGAGATGGTTCCACACCTTCATTGGAGTCCAGCTGTGTTTAATTCTAATGATTGGACTTGATTAAGGAAGCCACACACCTGTCTATATAAGACCTTACAGCTCACAGTGCATGTCAGAGCAGATGAGAATCATGAGGTTGAAGGAACTGCCTGAAGAGCTCAGAGACAGAATTGTGGCAAGGCACAGATCTGGCCATGGATACAAACAAATTTCTGCTGCACTTAAAGTTCCCAAGAGCACAGTGGCCTCCATAATCCTTAAATGAAAGAAGTATGGGATGACAAGAACTCTTCCAAGAGCTGGCTGTCCAACCAAACAGAGCAATCGGGGGAGAAGAGCCTTGGTGAGAGAGGTAAAGAAGAACCCAATGATCACAGTGGCTGAACTCCAGAGATGCAGTGAGGAGATGGGGGAAAGTTCAAGAAAGTCAACCATCACTGCAGCCCTCCACCAGTCAGGGCTTTATGGCAGAGTGGCCCGACGGAAGCCTCTCCTCAGAGTAAGACACATGAAAGCCCGCATAGAATTTGCCAAAAAACACATGAAGGACTCCCAGACTATGATAAATAAGATTCTCTGGTGTGATGAGACAAAGATAGAACTTTTTGGCCTTAATTCTAAGCGGTATGTGTGGAGAAAACCAGGCACCGCTCATCACCTGCCCAACACCATCCCTACAGTCAAGTGTGGTGGTGGGAGCATCATGGTGTGGGAGTGTTTTGCAGCTGCAGGGACAGGACGACTGGTTGCAATTGAAGGAAAGATGAATGCGGCCAAGTACAGAGATATCCTGGACGAAAACCTTTTCCAGAGTGCTATGGACCTCAGACTGGGCCGACGGTTCACCTTCCAACAAGACAATGACATGACTCTAAGCACACAGCTAAAATGACGAAGGAGTGGCTTCGGAACAACTCTGTGACTTTTGTTGAATGGCCCAGCCAGAGCCCTGACTTGAACCCAATTGAGCATCTCTGGAGAGACCTCAAAATGGCTGTCCACAGACGTTCACCATCCAACCTGACAGAACTGGAAAGTATCTGCAAGGAGGAATGGCAGAGGATCCCCAAATCCAGGTGTGAAAAACTAGTTGCATCATTCCCAAGAAGACTCTCGGCTGTATTAGCTCAAAAGGGTGCTTCCACTCAATACTGAGCAAAGGGTCTGAATACTTATGTCCATGTGATATTTCAGTTATTGTTTTTTAATAAATCTGTAAAAATGTCTACAATTCTGTGTTTTTCTGTCAATATGGGGTGCTTTGTGTACATTAATTAGAAAATAAAGGAACTTCAATGATTTTAGCACATGGCTGCAATTTAACAGAGTAAAAAATGTAAGGGGGTCTGAATACTTTCCGTACCCACTATATATATATATATATATATATATATATATATATATATATATATATATATATACATATATATACATATATATATATATATACATGTATGTATATATATATATATATATATATATATATATATATATATATATATATACCTATATATATATATAGGTATATATATATAGGTATATATATATATATATATATATATATATATATATATATATATATATATATATACACCCCTTGGTATAAACACTTAATTTTCCACATTATTGCCTTTTTTAAGTCATTTGTTTTTTACTTTAGTCAGTAAATTTTATTTATAAAGCGCTTTTAACAGATAAAATCACAAAATGCTGTACAAAACAGGGGTAACATCATGAAAATTATAAAAAGTGGAATAAAAATGATAGTTAAAAGGTTCATTAACAAAAAGTTTACTAAAAAGAGAAGTCTTCAAAAGTTTCTTAAAAGTGTCAACATAGTCAAGATCACAGAGGGACTGGCCCAAGTTGTTCCAGAGTCTGGGAGCTATAACCTGGAATGCCAGGTTTCCACGGGTCTTAAAATGAGTTTTTGGGATCTGGCCTGAAGACCGGAGGCTGTGCCCTGAAGTGTAGGGCCACAACAAGTCAGGGATGTACTCAGGGGCCCCAACATACAATACACGCAAAGTCAGGACTAAAATCTTAAACGCTATGCAGAATTTATTGTCTGTTGAAGTCCGAAAAAGAACGTCTATAAAAAAGCGTATTCTGAATTACTGGAAGATCAAAGTAGGGGAAAGTTGAATTTGAGCTCGCGCCAACCAGTCTACAAAATGTGATGACTGTTTGTTATCAATCAATGGTCAATCAATGTTTATTTATATAGCCCCAAATCACAAATGTCTCAAAGGACTGCACAAATCCTTACGACTACGACATCCTCGGAAGAACCCACAAAAGGGTAAGGAAAACTCACACCCAATGGGCAGGGAGAATTCACATCCAGTGTTGTTATGACTTAAGAATTCACATTTTGTTTTGGAACAAGCAGTTGCAAAATAACAAGACCTTGACACATGAGGGAATCATATAAAAAGCCAGTGGACCAACATTTGATATGATTTGCATGATTCGCTTGATTTCGATCATCCACGTCTGTCCGGAAGGACGATGTCTGTTTGCATGGGCAATTTAATCCAACCTGTACTTTTTGATATTGGGTAAATAAAACTTTTGTATTAAACCCACTTAGTTTCCAGTTTAAGCTTCGGACAATCCACCACATAAGATTGGCATTGTCGGCAGGATTGTCCGGAGCTTAAACTGCAAACAAAGTGGTGTCAATATATTTAAATAACATATTAATTTAAATATGATGAAGATAAATTGATCATTTAAATATATTGAAATTGTAATAATTTTAAGAATAATCACTATTAAATAAAATTTTTATTTATATTCTAAAATATTTTTAACTTTTATCTGTGTAAACGGGTTTAATCAAAATATTGTCCACGTTTATAGTTACACCTGTGTGAATCATGAAGTCTGAGTCACAGGTTTGGTCATGAACATACTTACAACATAATACATCAGATAATTTCATATCATTTCACATTACATTATGTCCGAAAAGGAGTAGGAAAAAGCAAAGATTATTTAATCCTACCCCTTCCCCAGGTCAGAGCGTTTACAAATATATACATTAATTTACTGAATTTTTATAGTATTATAGTAGAATGACATCCATGAATGAGTAATACAGCAGTTTTGTAATATGTAATTAATTAATTCAGTCATTATTAACATACTGAGATGTGAGTGCTTCGAGTAGGAGGTGAAATTGGATTGTGTCAAGTTTGAGCGCGTCAAGGTTTTTATTTAATTGATAATTACAGTGGTTGGCGGAAGCAACCCCAACCTCAAAGGAGGATGCAAATTCAGTAATTAAACATTTTGGTTTCCCCAAAAAGATTAGGTTAAACAACGGCAACCATTTAAAAAATAAAAACTCATTAAGCCATGGTCGAAAAGGCTCTTGGACTAGAAAATAGGTTCATCCTCAGTCCCAAGGTAATGTTAAAAAGGATGAACTAAAACATCAAAACAAATTGGCTAAAATCTGCGCACAGACCAAATTGAATTTGATTGACAAGTTGCCATTAGCGTTAATAATCATTTGAATGTCCCTGAATACAGCTGGTTTTGCGCTTTTGAATTTTTCACCCTATAAGCTACATACAGATCGGCCCTTCCCAGGACATAAGTGTCAATGGAAGGAGGAATCAGCGTGAGACCAAAAAGGTAATTATAAAATAAAAAAGATGCAGTATTTGTGTGTCAGTTCCTCTGTGCAGATGCGATGAAGACAGGCCGCCACTCCAGATTCCCTTCCACCCACTGAGAAGGTCAAGGTCAAAGTCGGATCCCAGACCTGTTCCCGAGACCTTGACTGGGAGGAACCTCAGAGAAGAGAAAACACCTTGCCAGCTATGATGAGAACGACTAAGGTTGCCAGCCACGATGTGTCCGTCGGACCTCCAGGAGCTGTGGAAGAAGGTGTCTGGAGTATCAAACGGCGAGGAGGCCTTGAAGCAAGCCGAGGACCTGGATTGAGCACCAAAAGCTCCAACTCCCCCTATGTCCTTCCCCATCTTGGCCAGAGCGCACATGCCCCTGCACAGTTTACCCAATGGACAGAGACACACACCCCAAAGAGAGACAAAGCGGGACTGTTTGTGAGGATCTCCTTCTCCACCGGGACATCCAAAAGCCCAACGAGGTGTCGGCAAGCCACCAGCCTGTGGCACCACCTGGAATCTGCACAAGCACTAATCGAGCATGAACTCATATGAAATTCAATTTTTGTTCTTTATCAATAACATAACAATCATATTGGTAACTACATTCATTGCAAATGCCGGAGAAAGAATTCTGCAACAGCTTACAGTCATAAGTCTATATTCATTTTAAACAGATTTTGTTTGATTGATCATTAATGTGAAATACATCTGAATAAGCATATATATATATATATATATATATATATATATATATATATATATATATACACATATATATATATATACATATACATATATATATCCATCCATTTTCTACCGCTTATTCCCTTTCGGGGTCACGGGGGGCGCTGGCGCCTATCTCAGCTACAATCGGGCGGAAGGCAGGGTACACCCTGGACAAGTCGCCACCTCATCGCAGGGCCAACACAGATAGACAGACAACATTCACACTCACATTCACACACTAGGGCCAATTTAGTGTTGCCAATTAACCTATCCCCAGGTGCATGTCTTTGGAAGTGGGAGGAAGCCGGAGTACCCGGAGGGAACCCACGCATTCACGGGGAGGACATGCAAACTCCACACAGAAAGATCCCGAGCCTGGATTTGAACCCAGGACTGCAGGAACTTCGTATTGTGAGGCAGACGCACTAACCCCTCTGCCTATATATATATATATATATATATATATATATATATATATATATATATATATATATATATATATATATATATATATATATACATTAATCTAATTAAGTTCAATGATATTAATGATCAGAGTATTCTGTTTTTATGTTTTACTAAATCAAAGGGGAGGCCACTAATTGTGTTCTGTGAGATGGTTTTTACTGCAGGCTGATAACAGTGATCGCTCAGTGAGGGTCATAGAGGAATTTTTGCCCCGCTTAACAACATTGGGGTTTTCGCCTCTATATGTGGTAAAAATTTTAAGTAAGTGGCCTAGGTCAACAATCGGTATGGTCCAGGGTTCTAGAAACCTGGAGGGGGGTATGTAGTGGAATTTCTGACTTTAATACCATATTTATTGTCTGTTAAAGTCTGACAAAGAAAGTCTATAAAAAAGCCTATTCTGAATCACTGGAAGAACAAAGTGGGGGAAAGTTGAATTTGAGCTTGCGCCAACCAGTCTACAAAATGTGATGACTGCTTGTTATGACTAAGGAATTCACATTTTGTTTTGGAACAAGCAGTTGCAAAACAAAAATACCTTGACACATGAGGGAATCATATAAAAAGCCAGTGGACCAACATTTGATATGATTTGCATGATTCGCTTGATTTCGATCATCCACGTCTCTCCGGAAGGACGATGTCTGGTTGCATGGGCAATTTAATCCAACCTGTACTTTTTGATATTGGGTAAATAAAACTTTTGTACTAAAACCACTTTGTTTGCAGTTTAAGCTTCGGACAATCCACCACAACAGGAAGCCAATGAAGATTGGATAAAATGGGGGTGATATGGGCTGTTCTGGGTGGACAGGTCAAAAGTCTGGCATTTTGTACCGTCTGATGTTTCTTTAGCGTTGGTTCTTGATCAGAGGGATCTTCTTATTGGGAGCAGTTATCAGAGTTTCCTTTTTGTTATAATTTATCCGGAGAAAATTGGAGGACAACCAGTTTTTAATACAGGATACACATTCCAAGGACTCTGATAAGAAGTGAAACTCTGAATCATTGATGGAGCAAAACAGTCTAATGTCATCTCGCATAGAAAATTTACATTTTTAAAATTACTGATCAATCTACCAAGCGGCATCTGATACAACAAAAATAAAACAGGCCCCAGAATAGAACCCTGGGCCATACCACATGACGGGTTGGACACATTGGACATTACTTAAAAGTTTGTCAATTCATATCTGAACAGAACCAGAAAACCGCATCCCAGGTTTGAGTCGATCAATCGGTATACGGTGATCCACAGTATCGCAGGCAGATGTCAAATCGAGTAAAAACAAAACTGTTTAGCGACCAGAGTCAGTGTCCATCAACACGTCACTGGAAACTTTCAGAAGAGCAGTTTTAGTGGAATGAAATGACCTAAAGCCAGATGGGAATTTATTATAAAAATCATGCTGTTCTAAAAATGAGGTTAGCTGCTTTGCTACCCCTTTTCCATTATTTTTGATATAAAGGGAAGTTTTGATATGGGCCGGTAATTTATAGGCTCCACCGGATCAAGATGACATTTTTTAAGAAAGGGGTTCATCACAGCATTTTTAAACGAGCTGGGGATAGAGCCAGACTGAAGTGAAAGGTTTATCAAGTTTACCACCAAAGGACCAGCAACATGGAAAACATTTAAGAACAGTGGAGTAGGAACAATGTCCACAGGGCTTGGTGTGGGTTTTAATCTTGCCCACTAAAACCTGAACATCCTGTTGGCTGACAAGAGTAAAGGAAGACCATGTTGAGCACACAGGGGTTGATGTTGGCACAAACTATCCAAGGTTAGGACTAAAACTGGCCCTTATGTCTTGCACTTCAAACATCTATGACAGTCATCCTGTGTGTACAAAGGCACCTGAAGAGATGGAGGTGCAGCAAGATTTTCAATAGTGTCAAATACAGTGGTGTGCCGTCAGGGCCAGCAAGGCATTCTCTGCTGGCCTAACATAACCAGAAATCATGATCATAATTAAAGATTATTAAAAAAAAAAAGTATTTTCACTAAATATCTAAAAGTATTCATATTTTTTCCATGTCATATTATGCTCCTTCCAGTACTGTTGTTTTTAGGTTAAGAGTTTTTATCCAATCAGAATTCAGCTGGTTTATGTTGCCATGCTGTACGAAATGTGCCCGCCTTCAGAATCAACAATGTGGGCATCTGTGCACTGTAAGTGAACAGACACATACAGCTGTTAGATAATTGCGATAGCCAATCAGATCACAAGTTGTTGTCAGCAAGGCATTCTAGCTGGCCTCACGTTGAACGTGACATTTAAGCGTCCTGTGATTGTATACTCACTGGTTTGAGCCGCGGTGGTGCAATGCAGACCGTTAGCGGATTAATTTAACTATTTCATTTTTGCGATGATCATAAATTAATCAAATATAATTTATTTTTAATTTACTTACCATAGATATAGAAGTATTCATCATATTTTCTTCATGTCAGACTCTCGTGTTGCTTGTTTTAATGTTGGATCAGAAGTCAGCTGCCTTGTTGCCAGAGCTTTATGAATTTAGTCGTAGTTTTTGTGATTTCCAATCAGATCACAAGTTGTTGAAAGTGGCCTATCTAGTTAGCCTGATGTTAATGAGACTTTGATTAGATACTCACTTGTCACTTCAAAGTCAGTATCCAATCACGAGTAGGAATTTACTGAAGCAGGAAGTGTTACACCGTAGCCATTCCGTGCTTGCAGAGAAATCACAGATACTCTCTTTTTTAACCCACATCGTGTCACCGCCTGCTGCCACCCTGTGGTTTGTATGTTCAGTTTTCATTTGTTGGTGCAACAGACCTTGCTCTTACTTTTTGTCTTCCTCATATAGTTCCTGTGTTTCTCTGTGGGCGGAGTCGTGAGACGTGCACAGATGTGTCCAATCCCACCAGCACTACTTAAGCAGCACCTTCTCAGCTGGATGGCACTCGGCAATTCCACTCCTGGACTCTCTATGTCAGAAGACCCCTATGCTTCTTGAATTTTTGCTACTTATCTTCTTGGCTATTTCCACTGCCATCTAGCTTGGTGTACAATGGTAGTTTGCATGTCATGCAACTTCGAACCAAGTTTAGTTAGTTTTGTATATAAGTTTTGTTCTTTTTTTCGCGGTGCTCATTTTGTGTTCTCTTTTTCGCACCGTCACTTTTTGTTATCTCCTATTGTGGATCATTGTTCTGAGTACTTTTTTGTTAAGTAGATAACTGTTTTACTCACAATCCATCTGCATCCTTGGGTTCCACTGTTCTGCAATAAATTAAACTGTGACAGTGTTGTCGAGTCTATTATGGAACCCGCGGATGAGAATCCTATTCAGCTGGCCCTCAGGGCTCATGGCCAGCAAATAAGTGATTACCAACTAGCTCTGTCGAACCTTTTTGATTGATTGATTAAAACTTTTATTGGTAGATTGCACAGTTCAGTACATCCTCCGTACAATTGACCACTACGTAAATGGTAACACCCGAATAAGTTTTTGAGCTTGTTTAAGTCGGGGTCCACGTTAATCATTTCATGGTAATCCACGCTTGCACAGGAGATGTATAAATGCCTGATTGTCCGTCAACCACTCCCAGGCGGACGTTGGACACCTGCTTGCCAGGTCTCTTTCGAGGCCATAATCCAGAAGCTCACCACAGCCCCCGTCCTCGCTTTTGTGGATCCAAGCAAGCCGTATGTCCTGCACACAGACGCTTGTTCAACTGGACTAGGGGCGGTGTTATATCAGGAACATGATGGACGCAAAAGACTTGTTGCATTTGCCAGCAGAGGCCTATCACGCAGCAAAGCCCGTTACTCTGCCCACAAACTAGAGTTTTTGGCTCTAAAATGGGCAATTACAGAAAAATTTAGTGACTAGCTGTATGGCTCCACTTTCACCGACAGCAATCATCTCACCTACCTGCTAACATCTGCCAAACTGGACGCAACGAGCTACCGGTGGCTCTCTGCGCTGTCCACGTACACCTTTAAAATTATTTACAGAGCGGGGAAGCTGAACGCAGATGCGGATGGGCTCTCTCGACGGCCTCATGTGGAACACCCAGAGGACGCTCGTTCCCAGAAGGAACGAGAGAGAATCCTGAGGTTCGCACAACACCATTTGGATGACCCTTCCTGCATCTCTATTGACGAACACTCAGTGCAGGCACTATATGACCGGCACCTTGTGTACAGCTCACCAGACAAACTACAAGTGGCAGCTCTTGTACAAGCTCTCTCAATCTACCGGACAGCTTTGTGGATGATAAACAGTTCTCTTCTCCAGTCACTTCCTTTCTGTCTGAAATTGCAGACAAACAAAGAGCAGATCCGGTTATTCAGCATGTTGTCGCCCAGCTGGAACACAGATCCAGCCCGCCGCCTTCTCTGAGGGAACAGCTTCCAGATCTGCTGCTGCTCCTGCGTGAGTTACCACGACTGGAGATCTTTAATAACGTCCTTGTTAGGAAAATAAACATCAATAGTGAGCCCAGCTACCAACTTGTTCTACCAGAGGAGTGTCGAGCAGAGGTCCTCTACCAGTTGCATGACCAGATGGGCCATCTTGGAACATTGAGAACACTTGACCTTATTAGATCACGCTTCTACTGGCCACGCATGTCCATCGACATTACTAATGAAGTAAAGACCTGTGAGAGGTGCGTTCGTAGGAAAGCGCTGCCAGAAAGAGCTGCACCGTTAGTAAATGTCCAAACAGCAAGGCCGCTCGAACTTGTTTGTATGGACTTTCTTTCAATTGAGCCAGATCGAAGTAGCAGGAAGGACGTACTCGTCATAACTGACCATTTCACTAAGTACGCTGTAGCGGTCCCAAACCCGAATCAGAGAGCCAAGACAGTAGCCAAAGCCCTGTGGGACAATTTCCTGGTTCATTATGGAATACCCGAAAGGCTCCACAGTGACCAAGGGCCGGATTTTGAATCACACACCATCAAGGAGCTCTGTCAGATTATGGGAATCCACAAGATCAGAACCACGCCTTACCACCCTCGTGGCAACCCTGTGGAAAGGTTCAACCATACGCTCCTGAACATGTTGGGCACCCTGCCAGACAAGACAAAAATCATTGGAGGGATTTTGTCAAGCCTCTGGTACATGCTTACAATTGCACCCGCAATGACGTCACCGGCTAATCCCCCTACGAATTGATGTTTGGCCGACAACCCCGGTTGCCTATTGATTTGGCTTTTGGTCTGCCTGTGTCTGGAAATCCTCAAACATACCATTCACAGTATGTTGAAAAACTTAAGTCCCATCTTAAAGACAGCTACCGCATTGCAATTAAGAATGCAGAAAATGTCATGGGGAGGAACAAGTCTCGATTTGACAAGAGAGTTACACCCTCCGAATTATCGGTAGGGGACAGAGTCTTGGTTAGGAATGTCAAGTTGAGAGGCAAGCACAAGATAGCAGATAGGTGGGAGTCGGATGTGTATATTGTCAAGAAGAGAGACGGCACTCTTCCGGTATATACTGTCAAGCCTGAGGGAAAAGATCGACCTGTAAGGACCCTCCACCGAGACTTGCTGCTGCCTCGTGGCTATTTGTCAACAACCCCCAAAGCAGACTTGCCAAAGCAACCAATGACGTCAGCCCGAGTAATTCCACCAATGGACCCAGCAATTCTGGAGCTTTCAGAACCAGAATACTACCCCCCAGATGTGTATCTACCCAACTTACCTGAAACCTGCTCCGTTCCAGCAAAATTCACAAGTGTGATTGACTTACCTGTTCCTATACCTTCAGTTGTCCCAGTTACAATGCCCGTGTGTCCGCCTGGCCAGCCCTCCCAACGTCCTGCAGAAGGGAATCCTGTTGGTGTGGTGCACAGTGTAGAGATGGATCAGGAAGCGCCTGCTGACCCTGGGCAAGTGGTTGAATTGCAGGACACAGAGTCAGTGCCAGAAGTGGATGATGATCCTTTGGGGCAGCCAGAGGACAGCACCTCCTCTATGTCAGGCGCTCCGCAAGCAGCATCTACCTTAAGTGAGTCCGAGTCACCCACTGGAATCGAAACATTCAGTCCAGAATCTGTATCGTCAGCTCCCCGGCCTACTCGAACCCGCAAACCTCCCAGTCGCCTACAATATTCAAAACTTGGACATCCAGTTTTGCGCAGTATCCAGACCTTGTTCCAAGGATTGAGTAATATCTTTGATTCTACACTGCAAGTAGAAGAGTCTGGATTGACAATCGCTCCCCAGGAACGAATTGTTTGCCGCCAGCCACCTCCATGTACGGGGCCGTACATGAGTGTAGGGGGGGAACCTGTAACCCATATTTAAAATTCCCATTAAACACAGTCATAGAGTGCAAAGACTTTTATTTTGAAGGGTTACTTCCTGCCCCAAGATGGCGCTCGCTTCCTTTTAAGGAAGTGCTGCGCACTTCACTCGTCCCTCATGTCTGCTGTGGCTGTGTGCTGTGAGATGCACTGGAGACAAACTCGCAAAATCTTCACATTCTCACACTTTGCAAACATCATAATTAGGTGAGTCTTTTACCATGGCATAATCAACGGAATTCCAAAATCACAATCATGTGCCATGTCGCCAATATTACGTTTGCATCTGTTTTTAGCATAGGCGCTAACCGCTGCTATTTCCCCATACAGCCAACCTGTTCGATTAACTATCGGGCTGTGCAGGTGTGTTGTTTTGCCCTCGATTACTCAGGTAATTACTTTTTACTTTCTTATGATCATCCAGCCGATTTATAGGCAGAGGTGGGTAGTAACGCGCTACATTTACTCCGTTACATCTACTTGAGTAACTTTTGGGATAAATTGTACTTCTAAGAGTAGTTTTTATGCAACATACTTTTACCTTTACTTGAGTATATTTATAGAGAAGAAACGCTACTTTTACTCCGCTCCATTAATCTACATTCAGTTCGTTACTCGCTACTTTTTTTTTTTTATCGATCTGTTAATGTTTGTTTTGTTTTATGACAGACCTTCAACGTAGGATACGCATGCCTGCGTTTCACCAATCACATGCAGTCACTGGTGACGTTGGACCAATCAAACAGAGCCAGGCGGTCACATGACCTTCTCACGTTCAACCCGACTTAAGTTGGGGGTGTTACCATATGTACTGTACTGTGCAATCTACTAATACAAGTTTCAATCAATCAATCAAAAGTGTAAAGGAAAAAAGGCACTTTTTATTTCAACCGTATTTCCCGTCAAAAGCCTAAAGACTGATCGCACAGTTCCTGTCTTCACATTAAAAGTGCCGCTCCATCGCGCCTGCGCAAAAAAAAATAAGAGTCTCCGAAAGCCAGGGCAAACACGCGAGCAAGCTACGGAGTTTGCCGCCAATGTATTTCTTGTAAAGTGTATAAAAACGAATATGGAAGCTGGACAAATAAGATGCCAAAAACCAACGACTTTCATGTGGTATTAGACAGAAAGGAGGAACTTTTTTCTCCTCCATTTGAAAACGTGGACGTCAGCTCTATACTGTCTGATTCCAATCAATGCAAGTCATCGGAATCAGGTAATACACCAACTTATATTCTTGTCCTCATGAAAGATAGGAATCTATATATTAGACATGCATGTATATTCATTAAAACACCTTTAACTTGCCAACAAAAACGGCAAAATAAATAAATATAAATGATATACTATATATATAAATGTATGTATGTATATATATATATATATATATATATATATATATGATATGTGTGTATGTATATGTATATATGAGGTAGATCACCTCGACTTGGTCATTAATTAATTGATTAACGTTGAAAAACGTATTCGGGTGTTACCATTTAGTGATCAATTGTACGGAATATTTACTGTACTGTGCAATCTACTAATACAAGTATTATTATGAAACTAGTTATATAAGTGCACTTGTAATTGAATTTGTAATTGATCCATGATTGAGTTTTATCACTTTAGATAAGAAATCATGATCTGTATTATTAGAAATATATTATGAATGTTCAATTTTATTGAACTCATGATTGTATATTAATCAACATGGTTAAATTATGTCATATCAATTGTATTATTAAACATGTATTATGAATGTTCATTTTAATTGGACTCATGATTGTATATTAATCAACATGGTTAAATTATGTCATATCAATTGTATTATTAAAAATGTATTATGAATGTTCATTTTAATTGGACTCATGATTGTATATTAATCAACATGGTTAAATTATGTCATCAATTGCTTATTAATACAAAATATTTGTCATTCTGGACAATCGAATGCTTATATTATGCATTCAAGTACATATATAATGTACTTTACTAGTGAAGAGGTAACTAGGTTACTCACTTAGTTTTTGGACTTTTTTTTTCGGGAAGGAATACCCGGTGCCCCAAACAACCTGAGCTCCATATCGACCTTTACATCAACTCAACAAAATGGCGAGCTAAACAACTATGCGGTAGGACAAGCATTTTTTTTCTCCGCCGCTGTGAACCTTTTGGATTACTTTTATGTTTTTGAACTGAACTTTTGGAATGACGCAAAAGTCGTTGCATTTGCGTACCTTTTGAACTGAACTGTGGACTGGTTCCGAGAAGGAAGCAGGATTGTATCGCGTATTTCTTTTTTGGGTATTTTTTTTATTTTTTATTGTGTTATCTGTGGTATTTATGTTCTTGTATCAATACATTTAATGCAGTCAAAACCAAGATAACAAGTTGTCGTCGTCTTTCACACCATAGGCTCCTAAATGAACCATCTTCTGTCACACAAGTTACATTCTTAACCCGACTAGCCCATGCTAGCATTACATTACCTTTTGTTGTAAATGAAGTTCATTTGCCTTTCCTTCTGCCCGAAGATCTCTATGATTTTGTTGTAGAAGTGCTCCGTTTACTCTTTTTCTTTGAGTTTTAAAAGTCTCTTTTTGTCAAATGGGATAATTGCCACCAATTGCAAGCTCCTGTTTCCCCAAAAATCAAGTTGTGTTTATCATGTATTTTAATATCTCACCAATTACCTTTACATTGGCATTGTGGATGCTGATACTTAGTCTCCGTTCTTTATTTAGAGCCAGATCAATACGAGATATTCCAAACGTTTTTTTAAAGAAATCTGACCTTGAATGTGGGCAAATGAGCTTTCATGTTTTTCGAGGCTTCTTGGCAGGTTTTTCAGATCCATCCCATCTCATCCATTTCCTACCGCTTGTCCCTATCGGGGTTGCTTGAGCCTATCACAGCTGCAGTTGGGCAGAAGGCAGGTTACACCCTGGACAAGTCGCCACCTCAGTATATCCCATTTGGGTCCAAACACAGTCACTTGTTGAGAATTAAAGGCAGGGAGAGCAATAAAGAAGTTTTCTTTTGTAGCACAGCCACAAAGTCATTATTTTACAGTATACCAATCCTTTTGAAATTAACAAGTTATTTTCTGTCCACACACATTTGAATCAAATCTGGCAGCTCTGGTGTTGGTCTCTAATGACTTCTTGCTTTGATTGAAAGTCCAGTCTTGAGAAATTCCTTATTTTAGAAATCAAATCCTCGATTTTTAGGGCGAAAAAGCATCATAGTTTGCAGGAAGCGTAGCAGTTGTTGTCTGTTGTTTTCTTCTTCTACTTCTTAAGGGTTAAACAGTGTTGTCAGTTCATGAACTTTTGATATATCGCCCCCTACCTTGAGGCAGAGGTACTTGATGCCTCATGGCCTGCCTTTTCCCCGTGGCAACAAGCACGGGCCCCCCGCACGCACAAGCTCAATACACTTTGTGTGTAGCCTTGGAAGCACCACCTCTGTCTGCCTCACTTCTCGTCTGCTGCATTATTTTTATCAAGAAACACAGAATTTCCGTGATGTTGACCATGGAAATGATCAAAATATATAGGAACCACACCAAAATCCACTACAAAGCATAGACCAAAACAAAAATATTTTAACTTATTTTATTGTGTTACTTCGTTTTTGAACATCTCTTGGCTAAGTCTTTCACCTTCCCCTGGTGGCAAGGTGAGGCACTGCCTCACCTCCCTGACAGCATGTCACTGATGATGATGGATGTTAATATATAATGATATAAAATAGTATATGATGTATTAGAAAGATGATGTATGATGATATATGAGAAAGGTTATGTATGATATATGAGAAAGATGTATGAAAAAGATGAAGTATGATGATATATCTTTATAGGTTTTACTACTTGTGTATAAAATACTACATGGTCTAGCTCCATCCTATCTTGCTGATTGCATTGTGCCATATGCACTGTTGGGAGTAGCGCGTTACTGTAACGCTGTTATTTTCGGCAGTAACGTGTAGTCTAACGCGTTATTTTGTTGAATTCAATAACTCAGTTACCGATACTACATGGTGCATTACTGCGTTATTTTACTTTTTTTTATATGTATAGCATAGGCTAGAAACTGAGAAGATCTGAGGGTGTTTTATTGGAGAGCAGCAGTTTAGTCCAACTGAATCTTCCTGTCTCACAAGAAGTGCGCTGTGTGTGTGGGGGGAGGGGTTGGGAGTGGGGGTTGACTTTACAACATTTCAAAAAGGAGTAGGAAGAAGCAAAGTATATTTAATCTTCCTCCTTTTCACATAGCAATTATTGACACATATGTTCACTTCCTGTTCTCAATTTGTACACATTTGACATCAATTCATTGTATATAAAATACTTTAGCACTTTGAGATTTGTTATTCAAATGTTGATTGCAATACATATACAATCCAGTATGGTTATTATTAAATTAAACACCTGTCTTTATGAATAGTTGAGTTATTAAGAATTCACTAAATGAGATGAAAAATACCACATTCAATAAGTTCATGACGTTTATCACAAGTCTTTGTCTTGGTACTTCGTAAACACTTAAACAGGCTCTTCAAGTGGATCATATTGGTACATAGTTTATTCATCCATTTATTATTTCATTTCACATACTGATATGCTAAATGTTTTAAGTGTTGTAAGTGCATAAAAAAGCTTTAAATCTAAGGGTATGTTTCTCTTTAGTTGAGAAGAGTTGTACATTTTTGGGTAGAAGATTATAGTTTACATAATTTTAGCTGCTGGCAAACCCACCAAACCATTGATTTCAGTATTTTGGATTTATAAAATTAAAGGTGAACATCATGTTTATTTGTCTTAGAGTTTGTACAACATGTGATGTTTGATGCATGATTTGATACATGATTGAATTGTTTTCATGACCGGGTGAGGATGACACCTCGGACACCTTGTTAATTGTGAGCAAAGACAGTAAATATTCCCCAAACTGCTCATCAATTCTTTGCATCCTTGCTTGCGTTCTTGCTCAAACAGCCAGGCCCCAGGTTGAAGAGGTGAGAAGTTTGGAGGCTAGGGGTGTGTGTGTGTGTGTGTGTGTGTGTGTCACATAGCAGTCTGCCGAGGGACCA
Source organism: Nerophis ophidion (assembly GCF_033978795.1). Taxonomy (NCBI): domain Eukaryota; kingdom Metazoa; phylum Chordata; class Actinopteri; order Syngnathiformes; family Syngnathidae; genus Nerophis; species Nerophis ophidion. The sequence goes on from NC_084613.1 coordinate 34,809,224, forward strand.
AACACACACACACACACACACACACACACAGAAGTCACACCTTTAATGGAAGGTAGTTGATCATGTCACACATGGACACAACATCCTGTTGACATGACATCATGCGTGTGTTTGCATCATTTCATGTGACACACTAATACACACACAGGAAAGTTTGTTCTTGTTTGGAACTTGCTGCAAAATAAAACATGTTTATGTTATCAGCCTGTGTTTATTTCCATTCAAACGGACTATTTTCTGGCACATTTAAAAATCAATGAACCCACATTAGCAATTAAAACATATATTATGTGGTACTGTCAAAATTTAAATTGTAAATATATTAAACGTCAAAAAATAAAGAAATTCAATATTTGAACTCAAAAATTGTAGCACACATTCGATGCCCTATAAGCCAGTGGTACCGGTCGTAATTGATTTATTTGAATGGAAGCTTCCGGGGTTGGACGACGCCGTCTCACAAGATGTAGTTTCTCTTTAATATCCTTATTGAAAATGGCCTTGCCAATATACAGTATATGTCACCTAATCAACGTTTTCTTCTCCTTCTTTGTGTCACAGTTCAATTAAATGCAGAACAGAGGAACCCAGGGATGCATATGGATTTTGAGTAAAACAGTTATTTACTTAATGAAAAAGTACTCACAATAATGATCCAAAATAGGAGAAAACAAAAAGCGACGGTGCGAAAAAGAGAACACAAAATGAGCACCGTGAAAAAAAGAACAAAAGCTAATATACAAAAATAACTAAACTTGGGTCGGAATTGCAAGACATTCAAACTACCACAGTACACCAAGCTGGATGGCACTGGAAATAGCCAAGAAGGTAAGTAGCAAAAATTTAAGAAGCATAGGGGTCTTCTGACATGGAGAGTCGTGGAGTGGAATTGGAGAGTGCCATCCAGCTGACAAGGTGCTGCTTAAGTAGTGCTGGTGAAATTGGACACAGCTGTGCACGTCTCACAACTCCGCCCACAGGGAAACACAGGAACTCTATGAGGAAGACAAAAAGCAAGAGCCAGGTCTGCTGCTTGAGGCACTGTCAGTACGCTGGATATAGAAAAGCTGAGATGTGAAATGTGTGTGTTGTAAAGCTCCATGGAGATGATGATATAATTTTCCAGCATGATCTGGCACCTGCTCACAGTGCCAAAACCAGTAGTAACTGATGTACTGACCATGGCATTACTGTCCTCGATAGGCCTGCCAACTCTCCTTCACGTAAACCCCAGAGATAATTTGTGGGGTATTGTGAAGAAGAAACTGAAAGACACCAGACCCAATAATGCAAATGAGCTGAAGGCCGCTATTGAAGCATCCTGGGCATCCATAACACCTCAGCAATGCCTCAGGCCGATTGCCTCCATGCCACGCCGCATTGATGCAGTTATCAGTGCAAAAGGATTCCCAACCAAGTACAGAGTGCATTAATTGACATATTCAAATTTTTCGAGACAGATATATATATATATATATATATATATATACACAAACAATAATAATATAAACTAGAGAATGTAGTGTGACAAATATCCAAGAGTGTGTATGGTGTGTGACTAAGTGTGGGAATTAATTGTTCGAAGACCTCTATGAAGAAAACCAATCAAGGACCCAGATTTCCCTCGCCCGGACGTGGGTCACCTGGGGCCCCCTTCTGGAGTCAGGCCCGGATTTGTCAAGTCAATGGTTCTGACCCAGAAACTGGTTGAGTGCCATCTCCAGTTTGGGGAGGAGACCGTGCCCCAAGTAGAGGAGTTCAAGTACCTAGGAGTCTTGTTCACGAGTGGGGGAAGAGTGGATTGTGAGATCGACAGGCGGATCGGTGCGGCGTCTTCAGTAATGCGGACGCTGTATCGATTCGTTGTGATGAAGAAGGAGCTGAGCCGAAAGGCAAATGTCTTAATTTACCGGTCGATCTACGTTCCCATCCTCACTTTTATGGTCATGAGCTTTGGGTTATGACCAAAAGGACAAGATTACGGGTACAGGCGGCCGAAATGAGTTAGATAGGGTGGTTCGGGCATCTGGTCAGGATGCCACCCAAACGGCTCTCTCAGGAGGTGTTTAGGGCACGTCCATCCGGTAGGAGGCCACGGGGAAGACCAAGGACACGTTGGGAAGACTATGTCTCCCAGCTGGCCTGGGAACGCCTCGGGATCCCCGGGAAGAGCTGGATAAAGCGGCTGGGAAGAGGGAAGTCTGCGCTTCCCTGCTTCGGCTGCTGCCCTCACGACCCGGATAAGCGGAAGAGGATGGATGGATGGATGGATAGTGTTACCGGGAGTGTTGAGCAAGAGGCGGAAGTCCCGGAGGAGAAAGGCAGGCTTGAATGTCCGTGAGACAGCCAGGTAGTCGGGGGTATAGCGAGGTACAACAGGTCCGTGTCCAGGCGAGAGGTGGAGATCCAAGGAGGCAGCCAGAGAATCAGAGAGGAACAACGAGTTAGACGAGACATACAGCTCGTCACGCAGGAGCTGGGATTTTCTGCAGAAACGATACGATACAGGACAACACACAACAAAACACGGAGGGGAGAACACAGAGAGAGCAGGATTGCATCAAGCATGAATACAGCTTTGTTAGAATAATTATGTTTATATTATAATCATAACTTTATGCTAAAGTGCCGTTACTATAGTGTATTGGACGGCGTGGCGAAGTTGGGGCAAGTGGACCTGCCAGCAATCTGAGGGTTACTGGTTCAATCCCCACCTTCTACCATTCCAGTCACGGCCTTGCTCCTGATGGGTCTTGGTTACCGCCTTGCATGGCAGCTCCCTGTATCAGTGTGTGAATTTGTGTGTGAATGGGTGAATGTGGAAATACTGTCAAAGCGCTTTGGGCTCCTTGAAAGGGGGCAGAAAAGCGCTATATAAGTACAACCATTTACCATTTACCATTGTCAATTTGTGCTAAAAGGGTATTTCTGTATTTGTGCAGAGCTCGCAATCCAAAAGATTGCTGGCGTCTTTTATCAGTGTTTTGTCCAGACTCGGCCTGCTGACTGCCAAGGCCGAACATTGGGTTCTGGGACCAGACAAAGCAGAGACTGGGCGATAGCACCAAGTGTCAACATATTTGCATTTTTGTATAATCATAACATGTCTAACTGGAGTTGTCGAGTTTACCCCCTTCCCTCAGCGACAGTGATGTAATATGGACATTCCTAATAAATAGAGGAGGCGCGTGGGCTTGATTTTCAGAACGTAGTTTGGATCTCTAACTAGAGTACAGCCCAAAACACGTGTCTCTTAGAGCTAAATTGAACTTTGTCTCTGCATGTTTATTTGCTTGTCTGATTATTAGATGTCATCACTGTTTGAACCTGACATCTTCTTAGTCCTTCGAGCCGGATTCCAACACATCTCACGATTCCAGAAAACCATGGCGTACCATCCCCCATTGAAGAGCTGACTTTTTTCACCCAGGGCTAGGATCTGAGGACTGACGGGAAACCAAGGACAAGAGGAAGGAACGCAGATTCCAGTGAGTACGTTTTTAATTACAAAGGAAAAATACCATGTGAATGAGGGTTGCGATGCATAGAAGAAGAAAAAAAGCGTGTAACTAAGGGTTACGACGCATAGACGCATAGATAGTTCCAAGATGGCGGCGCCCGGACGGGCTGCAACATTGCGGAGCTCCTGCTAAAGATGGAACATTTGGCAGAAATACCGGACAATTCTACAAACTTTATGGCTGGCTCACATCGTGGTCACTCCGTGATCACGTACGACCGCCAGACACTTCTGGATGTGGACATATCGGGCCGTTTTGGACTGATAGACGCGTGCGTGCTAAACGTGCTAACTAGCATGGGAATACTTCGGCGGCTACATCCAGCGGCCTGTGAAGCAGGGGAGTGTAGTAGCAGCGGGGGCCGTCTACGGAGCAGACGCCAGCGGTGTGATCGGAAACGCGGATGTCGAGCGGGGCTAAAAACAAAGCAGAAGGCTAATCCCCACAGAACACCACTTCCCTCCATCCTCAAGACGGATTTAAATGGAAAATGCGAGACTACTGGTCTGGGTAAGGAGTCAGTTAAATTAGAACAAGTTTTTTCTGCTTTGAGTGTTTCAGAGTTGGACATGTGTTTTACCGAGGTGGCTAACCATGATGCGTGCAGTTTATCAAAGCAACAAACAAACAATCGGAAAATCCCCGTTACTGAGGTGGCTAACCATGATGCTTGCAGTTTATCAAAGCAACAATCAAACAATCGGAAAATTCCTGTCGTATCAATTCCTAGATATGGTCGTAACTATACTAAATGCACTGGGCATAATAAACACAACATTATTAATATTGCTACTACGGATAATTTGATCAAAAATTCCCTGAAACAGCCCACTACCTATAATATAGGTTTTTTAAACATAAGATCATTGTCTCCCAAAACGTTATTAGTTAATGATATTATCAGAGACAACAATTTTAACGTCTTCGGTCTCAGCGAAACCTGGCTTAAACCAAACGACTTTTTGCGCTAAATGAGGCATGTCCTCCTAACTTTACACATGCGCATATTGCCCGTCCGCTTAAAAGGGGTGGGGGGGTCGCACTAATATACAACGAAAACTTTAACCTTAGTCCTAACATAAATAATAAATATAAATCGTTTGAGGTGCTTACTATGAGGTCTGTCACACCGCTGCCTCTACACCTGGCTGTTATCTACCGCCCCCCAGGGCCCTATTCCGACTTTATCAATGAATTCTCAGAGTTCGTTGCTGATCTAGTGACACACGCCGATAATATAATCATAATGGGGGACTTTAATATCCATATGAATACCCCATCGGACCCACCGTGCGTAGCGCTCCAGACTGTAATTGATAGCTGTGGTCTCACACAAATAATAAATGAACCCACGCATCGCAACGGTAATACGATAGACCTAGTGCTTGTCAGGGGTATCACCGTTTCCAAAGTTACGATACTCCTGTATACTAAAGTATTGTCCGATCATTACCTTATAAAATTCGAGGTTCAGACGCATGTTCATCAAAGTAATAATAATAATAACTGCTATAGCAGCCGCAACATTAATACAGCCACAACGACAACTCTTGCTGACCTACTGCCCTCGGTAATGGCACCATTCCCAAAGTATGTGGGCTCTATTGATAACCTCACTAACAACTTTAACGACGCCCTGCGCGAAACCATTGATAGCATAGCACCGCTGAAGTTAAAAAAGGCTCCAAAAAAGCGCACCCCGTGGTTTACAGAAGAAACTAGAGCTCAGAAATTATTATGTAGAAAGCTGGAACGCAAATGGCGCACGACTAAACTTGAGGTGCACCATCAAGCATGGAGTGATGGTTTAATAACTTATAAACGCATGCTTACCTTAGCTAAAGCTAAATATTACTCAAATCTCATCCACCGTAATAAAAACGGTCCTAAATTTTTGTTTAGTACGGTAGCATGGCTAACCCAACAAGGGACCCCTTCCAGTAGCTCAACCCACTCAGCTGATGACTTTATGCAATTCTTTAGTAAGAAAATTGAAGTCATTAGAAAGGAGATTAAAGACAATGCGTCCCAGCTACAACGGGGTTCTATTAACACTGATACGATGGTATATCAATCAATCAATCAATGTTTATTTATATAGCCCCAAATCACAAATGTCTCAAAGGACTGCACAAATCATTACGACTACAACATCCTCGGAAGAACCCACAAAAGGGCAAGGAAAACTCACACCCAGTGGGCAGGGAGAATTCACATTCAGTGGGACGCCAGTGACAATGCTGACTATGAGAAACCTTGGAGAGGACCTCAGATGTGGGCAACCCCCCCCCTCTAGGGGACCGAAAGCAATGGATGTCGAGCGGGTCTAACATGATACTGTGAAAGTTCAATCCATAGTGGCTCCAAGACAGCAGTGAGAGTCCCGTCCACAGGAAACCATCTCAAGCGGATCAGCAGCGTAGAGATGTCCCCAACCGATACAGGCGAGCGGTCCATCCTGGGTCCCGACGAGCGGTCCATCCAGGGTCTCGACTCTGGACAGTCAGTACTTCATCCATGGTCATCGGACCGGACCCCCTCCACAAGGGAGGGGGGGACATAGGAGAAAGAAAAGAAGCGGCAGATCAACTGGTCTAAAAAGGAGGTCTATTTAAAGGCTAGAGTATACAGATGAGTTTTAAGATGAGACTTAAATGCTTCTACTGAGGTAGCATCTCGAACTGTTACCGGGAAGGCATTCCAGAGTACTGGAGCCCGAACGGAAAACGCTCTATAGCCCGCAGACTTTTTTTGAACTCTAGGAATCACTAATAAGCCGGAGTCTTTTGAACGCAGATTTCTTGCCGGGACATACGGTACAATACAATCGGCAAGATAGGCTGGAGCTAGACCGTGTAGTATTTTATACGTAAGTAGTAAAACCTTAAAGTCACATCTTAAGTGAACAGGAAGCCAGTGCAGGTGAGCCAGTACAGGCGTAATATGATCAAACTTTCTTGTTCTTGTCAAAAGTCTAGCAGCCGCATTTTGTACCAACTGTAATCTTTTAATGCTAGACATGGGGAGACCCGAAAATAATACGTTACAGTAATCGAGACGAGACGTAACAAACGCATGGATAATGATCTCAGCGTCTTTAGTGGACAGAATGGAGCGAATTTTAGCCATATTACGGAGATGAAAGAAGGCCGTTTTAGTAACGCTTTTAATGTGTGACTCAAAGGAGAGAGTTGGGTCGAAGATAATACCCAGATTTTTTACAGAGTGACCTTGTTTTATGATTTGGTTGTCAAATGTTAAAGTTGTATTATTAAATAGAGGTCGGTGTCTAGCAGGACCGATAATCAGCATTTCCGTTTTTTTGGCATTAAGTTGCAAAAAGTTAGCGGACATCCATTGTTTAATTTCATTAAGACACGCTTCCAACTGACTACAGTCCGGCGTGTTGGTCAGCTTTAGGGGCATGTAGAGTTGGGTGTCATCAGCATAACAGTGAAAGCTAATACCGTATTTGCGTATGACGTCACCTAGCGGCAGCATGTAGATGCTGAAGAGTACAGGGCCAAGGACCGAACCCTGAGGAACTCCACACGTTACCTTAACATAGTCCGAGATCACACTGTTATAGGAGACGCACTGCATCCTATCAGTAAGATAAGAGTTAAACCATGACAGGGCTGAGTCTGACATACCAATTCGTATTTTGATACGCTCTAATAAAATATTATGATCGACGGTATCGAAAGCAGCGCTAAGATCGAGGAGCAGCAACATAGATGACGCATCAGAGTCCATCGTTAGCAATAGATCATTAGTCAATTTTGCGAGGGCTGTCTCAGTCGAGTGATTTGCCCTGTAACCGGATTGAAAGGTTTCACATAGATTGTTAAACGCTAAGTGCTCATTTAGCTGCTCTGCAACAATTTTTTCGAGGATTTTCGACATAAAGGGAAGGTGAGACACCGGTCGGTAGTTTACCATGAGGTCAGGATCGAGGTTAGGTCTTTTAAGGAGAGGATGAATAACCGCTTTTTTGAATGCAACGGGAACAGTGCCCGAGGAAAGTGATAAGTTTATAATAATTAGCACTGATGGACCTAATAATACAAAAAGCTCCTTGATAAGTTTCCCAGGAAGTGGGTCAAGTAAACATGTTGTTTGTTTTATTCCATTTACACGTTGTAACAATCCTTCTAATGTTATTTCATCAAAACGAGAGAAACTATTTTGGATATTTGCAGTATCCGCCGTATATACAATCGTATCTGTGTTACTATAACCCCGTTGTAACTGGGACGCATTGTCTTTAATCTCCTTTCTAATAAGTTCAATTTTCTTATTAAAGAACTTCATAAAGTCATCTGCCGAATGGGTGGAGCTACTGGAAGGAGTCCCTTGTTGGGTTAGCGATGCTACTGTACTAAACAAAAATTTTGGATCGTTTTTATTAATGCGGATGAGATTTGAGTAATAATTTGTTTTAGCTAAGGTAAGCATGCGTTTATAAGTTATTAAACTATCACTCCATGCTTGATGGTGCACCTCAAGTTTAGTCGTGCGCCATTTGCGTTCCAGCTTTCTACATAATAATTTCTGAGCTCTAGTTTCTTCAGTAAACCATGGCGTACGCCTTTTTGGAGCCTTTTTTAACTTCAGCGGTGCTATACTATCAATGGTTTCGCGCAGGGCGTTGTTAAAGTTGTTAGTGAGGTTATCAATAGAGCCCACATACTTTGGGAAAGGTGCCATTACCGAGGGCAGTAGGTCCGCAAGAGTCGTCGTTGTGGCAGCATTAATGTTGCGGCTGCGATAGCAGTTATTATTATTATTAGCTTGCCGAACATGAGTCTGAACTTCGAATTTTATAAGGTAATGATCGGACATTACTTTAGTATACGGGAGTATCATAACTTTGGAGACGGTGATACCTCTGACAAGCACTAGGTCTATCGTATTACCGCTGCGATGCGTCGGTTCATTTATTATTTGTGTAAGACCACAGCTATCAATTATAGTCTGGAGCGCCACGCACGGTGGGTCCAATGGGGTATTCATATGGATATTAAAGTCCCCCATTATAATTATATTATCGGCGTGCGTCACTAGATCAGCAAAAAACTCTGAGAATTCACTAATAAAGTCCGAATAGGGCCCTGGGGGGCGGTAGATAACGGCCAGGCACAGAGGCAGAGGTGTGGCAGACTTCATAGAAAGCACCTCAAACGATTTATATTTATTATTTAAGTTAGGACTAAAGTTAAAGTTTTCGTTGTATATTAGTGCGACACCCCCTCCCCTTTTGAGGTGACGGGCAATATGCGCATTCGTATAGTTAGGAGGGGATGCCTCATTTATCGCAAAAAAGTCGTCTGGTTTAAGCCAGGTTTCGCTAAGACCGATGACGTTAAGGTTGTTGTCTCTAATGACCTCATTGACTAATAACGTTTTGGGAGACAAAGATCTGATGTTTAGAAAGCCCATATTATAGGTAGTGGGCTGTTTTAAGGAGTTGTTGATAAAATTATCCGTAGTAGCAATATTAATAATGTTGCGTTTATTATGCGCAGTGTACTTAAAATAATTACGACCATATCTAGGAATTGATATGACGGGAATTTTCAGATTGTCTACTTGGCGCTGCGATAAACTGAACGCATCATAATTTGCCACCTCAGTAGAACGCATGTCTAACTCTGACGTAGTCATAGACACAGTAGAAAAAACATTTTGTGAGTTGTGTATTATTCTACGACAATTGCTATGTGTACAGGGATCATCCAGCCTGGCGCTGGCTAGTTCTAACTTAACTGACTCCATACCCAGGCTAGCAGGCTCTGTAATTGCCTGTGACCGGGCTTGCTCTAGTGCAGTTAGTCAAATGTGGCTCAATGCGAAGTCTATGTTCCGAGACAAGAGGATAGCGCCTTCCTGGTTAGGGTGAAGGCCGTCTCTCCTCAGCAAGCCTGGTTTGCCCCAGAAAGAGGGCCAATTATCAATAAACGTAAATCCCTGTTGTCTGCAGAAGCTATCCAGCCATCTGTTAAGAGAGACTAATCTGCTATATCTCTCATCATTGCCTCTCCCAGGCAGGGGGCCAGAGACAATTACTCGATGCCTGGACATCTTTCTGGCGAGATTACAAGCCCTGGCTATGTTTCTCTTTGTAATCTCTGATTGTCTCATCCTAACGTCATTGGAGCCAACGTGTATTACTATATTCGCATAACTAGTGGTGCGGTTAGCCTGCCGTACGTGTTTACTAGACCTGTTGCGAGTTAGCTCCCTAAGATTAGCTTCAATGTCAGGTGCTCTGCCCCCGGGAATACACTTAATTGTGGCTGGTTTGCTAAGCTTAATGTTTCGGGTGATGGAGTCCCCTATGACTAAAGTGTGGTGCCCGGTAGACTGGGGTGTAGGACTAGCTAAAGGGCTAAATCTATTATGCGTCTCAACCGGTACACCGTAGCTTGTAGGCCGGTTAGGGCTGCTACAAGCTGGGCTAGTTAGCTCGCTACAGCTAACGCTAGCAGATGTGTCCGCAACATCTAAAGTTACGAAATTACACTGCTCTAACTGGCGGACACGGCTCTCTAGCAAAGCCAACCTATCCATGAGTAAAGTGCACGAAGCGCAGGAAGCCATACTCACAGAAACTTTCCGTCGCCGAGTGGGGTGCCAGCTGTCTTCGGAAAGTGGTGGTCACGGTGGCGGGGGAGAAGCTTCCTTCAGACCGGCGCTGCCTTTCTCCGCTAGCCTCGTTAGCTTAGCAGCTAGCTAGCTGAGGGCGAAGTGGTGAGACAGAGATCGGGTGATTTGCAAGTTAAATTGAACTATTAAATATGTTCGATAAGTTGTAAATAAAGCTGCAAAACAGTTAAAATCACACAGATAGAACGATAATTAGCTTTTTTGCAACAAGAGCAGTCAGCGAGCAGTCATTCACGTTGACCCGGAACCGGAACGTGCAAATCGGTCGTACGACCTGGGTATAGGGGTATATACGGCGGATACTGCACTCCAAAATAGTTTCTCTCGTTTTGAGGAAATAACATTAGAGGAATTGTTACAACGTGTAAATGGAATAAAACAGACAACATGTTTACTTGACCCTCTTCCTGGGAAACTGATCAAGGAGCTCTTTGTATTATTAGGTCCATCAGTGCTAAATATTATAAACTTATCACTCTCCTCGGGCACTGTTCCCCTAGCATTCAAAAAAGCGGCTATTCATCCTCTTCTTAAAAGACCTAACCTCGATCCTGACCTCATGGTAAACTACCGACCGGTGTCTCACCTTCCCTTTATTTAAAAAATCCTCGAAAAAATTGTTGCGGAGCGGTTAAATGAACACTTAGCGTCTAACAATCTATGTGAAACCTTTCAATCCGGTTTCAGGGCAAATCACTCCACGGAGACAGCCCTCGCAAAAATGACTAATGATCTATTGCTAACGATGGATTCTGATGCGTCATCTATGTTGCTGCTCCTCGATCTTAGCGCTGCTTTCGATACCGTCGATCATAATATTTTATTAGAACGTATCAAAACACGAATTGGTATGTCAGACTTAGCCCTGTCTTGGTTTAACTCTTATCTTACTGATAGGATGCAGTGTGTCTCCCATAACAATGTGACCTCGGAATACGTTAAGGTAACGTGTAGAGTTCCCCAGGGTTCGGTCCTTGGCCCTGCACTCTTCAGCATCTACATGCTGCCGCTAGGTGACATCATACGCAAATACGGTGTTAGCTTTCACTGTTATGCTGATGACACCCAACTCTACATGCCCCTAAAGCTGACCAACACGCCGGATTGTAGTCAGCTGGAGGCGTGTCTTAATGAAATTAAACAATGGATGTCCGCTAACTTTTTGCAACTCAACGCCAAAAAAACGTAAATGCTGACTATCGGTCCTGCTAGACACCGAACTCTATTTAATAATACAACTCTAACATTTGACAACCAAACAATTAAACAAGGCGACACGGTAAAGAATCTGGGTATTATCTTCGACCCAACTCTCTCCTTTGAGTCACACATTAAAAGCGTTACTAAAACGGCCTTCTTTCATCTCCGTAATATCGCTAAAATTCGCTCCATTCTGTCCACTAAAGACGCTGAGATCATTATCCATGCGTTTGTTACGTCTCGCCTCGACTACTGTAACGTATTATTTTCGGGTCTCCCCATGTCTAGCATTAAAAGATTACAGTTGGTACAAAATGCGGCTGCTAGACTTTTGACAAGAACAAGAAAGTTTGATCACATTACGCCTGTACTGGTTCACCTGCACTGGCTTCCTGTGCACTTAAGATGTGACTTTAAGGTTTTACTACTTACGTATAAAATACTATACGGTCTAGCTCCATCCTATCTTGCCGATTGTATTGTACCATATGTCCCGGCAAGAAATCTGCGTTCAAAGGACTCCGGCTTGTTAGTGATTCCCAAAGCCCAAAAAAAGTCTGCGGGCTATAGAGCGTTTTCCGTTCGGGCTCCAGTACTCTGGAATGCCCTCCCAGTAACAGTTTGAGATGCCACCTCAGTAGAAGCATTTAAGTCTCACCTTAAAACTCATTTGTATACTCTAGCCTTTAAATAGACTCCCTTTTTAGGCCAGTTGATCTGCCGTTTCTTTTCTTTTTCTTCTATGTCCCACTCTCCCTTGTGGAGGGGGTCCGGTCCGATCCAGTGGCCATCTACTGCTTGCCTGTGTATCGGCTGGGGACATATCTGCGATGCTGATCCGCCTCCGCTTGGGATGGTTTCCTGCTGGCTCCGCTGTGAACGGGACTCTCGCTGCTGTGTTGGATCCGCTTTGGACTGGACTCTCGCGACTGTGTTGGATCCATTGTGGATTGAACTTTCACAGTATCATGTTAGACCCGCTCGACATCCATTGCTTTCCTCCTCTCTAAGGTTCTCATAGTCATCATTGTCACCGACGTCCCACTGGGTCATTATTGTCACCGATGTCCCACTGGGTGTGAGTTTTCCTTGCCCTTATGTGGGCCTACCGAGGATGTCGTGGTGGTTTGTGCAGCCCTTTGAGACACTAGTGATTTAGGGCTATATAAGTAAACATTGATTGATTGATTGATAGACAAACCCTGTGAATCCTAGGCTGTAACAGGTAAAAAGACGTGAGAATCAGAAGGACGGTGGAGTCCGCAAAGAATGAAACTTCCCTAAAATTCAAGATTTAAAAATAAGCCAAATTAAGGACCGCAGAGTCCACGTAAAAACCGAAAATTCTAAAACAAAACAGACCATAGAAGAATGACAGAGTCCGTGAGAATTTAAATTTCCGTAAAACGAGTGTGAAAGGTGTGAACGAGAGAGTTTGTGGGAGTGATCACAACTAAGCTGTCACTCCATACTAAAGTTGGGAGAAGTAATAGTGGGTTATTGTGGTCATTGTAGGCAAGACACCTCCACTGGGGGATAAATCTCCAGCGAAACGACGTGTACCACAATAATAAATTAAACCACTATATAACAACAAAGACAAAAGTAATCCTTATAAATTCGGCTCTGTAGGGGATGACGGATTACTCCAAATTCTCAAAATGGGAAAAGGGACAAGTACACCAAAAGTTAGTCCAAAAGACGAGTGAAAATGTAAAGACTAGAATGCAGTAAGAAAAGCAAATCCAGACTTCCTGAAATTTCTTGATGACTGGATATCTAAACATGAATTTACCAGAGGCCTCAAAGTACAAACCCCGTTTCCATATGAGTTGGGAAATTGTGTTGGATGTAAATACAAACGGAATACAATGATTTGCAAATCCCTTTCAACCCATATTCAATTGAATGCACTACAAAGATAAATAAATGTTTGACCATTTGCTCACACAGTTGTGCACAAGGGGGTGTACCTCGCCCCATCCTTTCTTGTGAAAAACTGAGCATTCTTTGGGAAGCTGTTTTTATACCAAATCATGGCACCCACCTGTTTCAATCAGCCTTCACACCTATGGGATGTTCCAAATAAGTGTTTGATGATCATTCCTCAACCTTATCAGTATGTATTGCCAATTTTCCCAACTTCTTTGTCACGTGTTCTTGGCATCCATTTCTAAAGTTAATGATTATTTGCAAAAAAAAAAAAATGTATCAGTTTGAACATCAAAAATATTCTCTTTGTAGCATATTCAACTGAATATGGCTTGAAAATCATTGGCAAATCATTTATTCCGTTTATATTTACATCTAACACAATTTCCCAACTAATTTTGAAACAGGGTTTGTAGGTGATATATCAAAGCTACAGGAATCAATAATAAAAAGATGCGAAAATAACAACATTAAAACTGGCCAGAATGGGGTGGGAACATACAGAGTGCTGGATGAGAATGGTTCAAAATAGAGAAAATGGGGAAAGAAACAAAAGAAAGGAAAAACAGGAAGAAAGGGACAGAAAAGGAAAAGAAGAGGAAAAAGAAAGAGCTAAGAAAGACGAAAAGCCTATGTGTCATAGAGCAGAAGATTATGAGACAGGCCCAGTTAGGTGAAGAAATATATTCAAATCGTAAGGGAAGGCAGTGAAGAAAAGTCAAGTGAGGAAGAAGTACAGACAGAAGCCACCACACCCACAAAATGTAGATCAGCATAATATCCAGACCTAAACAAATTATAAAATCCACCGCCATACAATGAAAATATATCGGAACAACTCACAGAAAGATCAAAAAGGGACCCAAAAAACTCAGACCTGAAATGGCCAGAAAGCAAGGAGTAGTGTTTTCGCCCACACCTAGTACGCCAACTCAAGACGATCATTTTGAGAATGCGTAATTATATCCATTAATTGAAGTGGGTAATCCACGTGCAAGAGAATAGGGACAAGTCCCAACACTGCTAATACACAGAACATGGATTTTGGTGAATGTTAAAAAAGTATTAGAAGAGGTAACACTATACATCGAGGTCGTAACACAGTTCCTCGAGGGAATGGAAAACCCCCGCAGATCCTATCACCTTAACAGGATAGAGACACAGAGTGCCTGGATGACAAAATTGGGGCCGAAAGGGCACCAAGTAAGAAGCAATTGGGATCCCATGGGATTAGATATGCAAGACGGAAAAAGCATGACCATGATGACCTAAAAAATAGAATGCAAGACTTAATGACACGAGTTGAACAAAGGTTCCAAAAGAGAGCGAATTACACTGAATTGGGAATAACAAAACAAAAAAATTAAGAAACATTTGAAGATTATAAACTAAGACTGGAAAAACATTCAAACAACACAGTGGACTAAATGAAAATGCTGATCCACAGGGACTCTACCAACAACAACTAAAAAACATTATGCATGCAAACTCCAGACAAGCCATATATAAGTGGGTAAAGATTCCAGAAAACACAGAGTGAGATGTTCTACCTTTTGTGCAAAACACAAATGCATAAAATGACTTAACACATTAAATTACTAGTAAACCATTTAAAAATGCAACAACCAACTTCTAAAACATTAAAAATTACTCTAAAACACATAAAATCAGAATGAGGTGTTTGCACCCTTTGCGAGCACATACACTTGGTGACCTTGTAGGTGAACAGTGAACGTGAAGGGGAGACCTGAAGGATAAAATAATTTACGGGTGCGCATCATCAGTAGTGATCCTCTGGGTCACTGGGTGTTTCGACCTTTAACACTATACAGTACACCCTCTCCAAAGCCGGCCAGCTACATGATGATCAGACCTGAGCTTGCGACCCAAGTCCAATTAGCCATGAAAGTCACCTTGTTGGCAGACATGGGACTATGCATGGCAGGGGCGTCCAGTTCCCTTAGTCAGATTTTGGTCTGCCTGACCGCATACCTCCTGATGCACTAGTTGGGGGCCCAATTGGGGTCATTCCTCTTCAGCCAGAGCCACCGGCTGCTCTTTTTGCCTGCTTCAGATGCGGCTTTGATTGCTGTACACAGGCACTGGCCCCTGAATCCCAAGTCCCTCAGCAGTTTTGTGGTAGAGATTCCCATGAAACCTCTGCACCCAAACTCCACAGGGCGGACTTCAGTATTCCAGCCACGATTTTGAGCTTCCGCGGCCAGCTCTGAATACCGCAAATGTTAACAAACATTACATCAAAATTTCCCACAGGAACATGGGATGAATACATATATCATGCATTACATGCAGAAAAGGTTACAAACAGAAAGAAAGCCAAAGCAGATACTGACACAATAAACCACAAGGAGGAAAAAAGCTAAATCTATTACAACCAAAATAGAGGGCGTGGTAGAGGACAGTTTAGAGGATGAGGACGACCAGGTCAAGGTGAATGGGACTTAGGTAGAGGTCAATAACGACAAAAACAGGAGTGGCACCCTACTGCATGTTGGTGTTGTGGAAAAGAAGGACATTTCGCACGAGACCGTCCTTACAAAAAAGACAACAATCAAGGTTACTCAGCATGACTAGGTCAGGAGACA
Organism: Nerophis ophidion; assembly: GCF_033978795.1. Taxonomy (NCBI): domain Eukaryota; kingdom Metazoa; phylum Chordata; class Actinopteri; order Syngnathiformes; family Syngnathidae; genus Nerophis; species Nerophis ophidion. The sequence goes on from NC_084613.1 coordinate 34,825,152, forward strand.
TCCAAATCGCCAAGGACCACACCAAAAGACAGAGAAAATGATCAGAGTGATCATGAGTACATACTAAGTTATGAGAACTTAAGTAAACAAACAGCGAGTAAACCAGAAATAATAATTGAAATAAATGGCAAAGAAATCAAATTTCTGTGCGACACCGGAGCATGTAGAACTACATGTAAAGAACATTTTCCAGGAATAAAACTAAGTGGAAATAACATTTCTGCTAGTGCAGCAAGTAATGAAATTGTGACAGTAGCAGAAACAGAAAAAGTATGGTTGCGAGACCCGTTAGGGAAATCGTATAACATACCAATCATAAGTTTCTCAGACTCTCCAGTAAACCTATTATGACGGGATGTGATGAATGTGCTAGGATTAGCGATAGTATCAAATTATGAAAGAGGAACGATTGTTAAAAGATAACACCAATTAGAGAGAGGAGACATATGCGTCCTGGAAGAAGTAAGCGGACCCAAATACTTGTACTCCCTAGATCTAAAAAATACACCTCCATTAAACACAGCAACAGCGTTTCTAATTGAGGTAAAGAAACATGTAACAATAGAAGACAGCATGAACGTTGATGAATTACATATGACCATGTGGTACAGAGACCAACCAGATTTTGGCTATCAAAAGAAATTAGAGAAAAAGACTCCAACAAAAGTAACACTGACACATCCGTACACTGACGGCGAAGCAGCAGCTGCAGTGGCTGTAAAGCTACCTGCATCCATGTCTGCCCTGTTCAGAATGTATACTGCACCACATATGTCACTGTACAAAGATTATGACATGGAATGGATAGATCTAGGAGCATTAGTAACAAAAGGAGAATATTTGACTGATTGAGAAAAGGGCTCAGACAAAACATGGGTAAATAGAGAAACTGGAATGACAAAAACAAGTCTGCTCTGGACTGTAACTCTACAAAGTGGTGTACATTTGGAACCCGACGCAAAACACTGACAATTGATGCTTACCGAAGCTGAAGAAGTATTTTTACATCAAATACCAAAATAATTATGGTCAAAAGGACCCACTGATGTGGGCAAAATTAAAAATATACAAGCAGTACAAATCAGAAAAAAAACAGAATATAGACCATGTATAAAACAATATCCACTAAAACCAGATGCATTAGAAGGAAAACAACCTGTAATAAAAGATCTAATCAAAGCAGGGATTATAATAGAATGTGAGGATTCACCATGTAATACCCCAATATTTCGGGTAAAAAAGCAACCACCCTCAGTTGTATGGAGAATGGTACAAGATTTACAAGCAATAAACAATGCAGTAATACAACGTGCACTATGTACAACAGATCCATACCTGTGGTTGAACAGTCTAAGAACGGATGATTAATATCAGTAATGCATTTTTCTTGATATAAATACATAAACAAAGGAAATTTTGGTTTGCATTTACTTTCAAAAGGAAAAGATACACCTATACAAGACTACTTCAAGGGTATGCGGAAAGTCCTACGATCTATTCACGAGCAGTGCATGGAAGCATGTCCAAATTTGATCCTCCAGTAGGAAGTCAAGTCCTGATATACATAGATGACGTAATATTAGCAAACCTGTAGAAAATATACATTAGCATTACTAAATCATATACACAGTAAAGGACAAAAAGTAAGCAAAACAAAAGTCCAGTTATGCAAAACAGAAGTAAAAAATCGAGGACATTCTCTAAACAAAGATGGACGCACTATTGAAAAACAGCAGTACTACAAACACCAAAACCAAAAACAAAGAAGCAAATTATGTCATTTCTAGGATTAACTAATTACTGTAGAAGTTGGATACCAAATTACACTGAAATAGTAGCTCCATTAAGTAAATTAATAGATGAAAACCATCTAAAAATGTCATCACCTGTACAGTGGAATCCAAAAGCTGAAGCAGCATTCTGTGAAATAAAAAGAACATTAGTGTCTAGCACAACATTAGCCTTACCAGACTATAGCAAACCATTCATACAAATGCTCGTTGCCTGTTTCCTTGTTGCCTTTTGTTTCCCTGATCCCTGTTTCTCCCGCTCTTCCCACAGCACTCGTGTCACCACTGCTGTTTCCCTCCTGGACCCGTTTTGCCTTCCCGGATCCTTGACCTAGCTTTGAACTTTCGGACTCTCTCTCCTGCCTTTGACCCCCGCTTGGACCATGGACTTCCCCTGGCTTGTTCACACACGGATTTGGACGCTGAAACATCCAACACGCACCTCAACAAACCTCATGGTTCTGAACCAATGCAAATTGGCAGGTCACAACTTACCTTCGAGGAACGAGAACGGAGGTTCCAACTTCACCTCTGTCTTTATTGTGGCCAGGCGGATCATCACATACGCAACTGGACTTTTCGGCCAAAAGATCAGGCTCACCAGTCAAGGGGATCCTGGGGAGCCATACTACTATCCCAACCTCTTCTCGTAAGAATCCTAGCATTCTGTTTACCGCGAGTCTGACGTGGGAAGTTAGAACATTGTTCGGGGACGCATATCTGGACTCCAGAGTCGACGAAAGCTTCATTGACCTGAGGTACGCCCAGAAAAAGGTTATATCATACCGCTTGAAAATTTTGTGTCCGCCCAGGCCCTTGATGGCCATCCTTTGGGGCCTATTAAGTACCGCACTAAACCTTTGTCTTTCACCCTCTCCGGCAACCATACAGAAATCATCAGCTTCTGGGTTTTGGACGCTCCTGTAGCCCCTCTCGTCCTAGGCCTCTCTTGGCTAATCCAGCATGACCCTCACATCTCTTGCGCCACGGGTAAAATTCTGGCCTGGAACCACCACTGCTACTCTAATTGTCTCAAATCTGCAGTCGTTCACCCTGATAAACCAAGACCAGTGTCACTTCCGGTGGACCTTTCCCGAGTTCCCAGTGCATACCACGATAGCCATGTTCAGCAAGGACAAAGCAATGTCTCTTCCTCCTCACAGACCTTATGACTGCTCAATCGATCTCATCCCTAATGCGGTTCTTCCTGGCAGCCGATTGTACAACTTGTCACTACCTGAAATACAGGCCCTGAAGGACTACATTTCTCAGTCTCTTGCTTCTGGAATCATCAGACCTTCTAAGTCCCCGGTTGCTGCTGGTTTTATTTTTTGTTAGCAAGAAGGACGAGTCACTTCGTCCTCGCATTGACTACCGCCAACTGAATTGCATAACTGTTAGGAATAGATACCTCCTACCTCTACTTAAATCTTCCTTCGAACCACTCACCCCCGCCACCATCTTCTACGAAATACTTATCATCTGGTTCGCATCAGGGAGGGAGACGAGTGGAAGACTGCATTCAACACTCATCTTGGTCCCTTTGAATATAGGGTGATGCCTTTTGGTTTGACCAATGCCCCCGCTGTTTTCCAAACCCTGATTAACAACGTTCTCAGGGATATGATCGATAAATTTGTTGTGGTTTACCTTGACGACATATTAATTTTCTCCAAAAACCCTCAGGAACATCAACAACACGTCCGTCTGGTTCTTCAAAGATTACTAGAGAACCGACTCTTCGTCAAAGCAGATAAATGTGGGTTTCATTCCTATTCTGTTGAATTTCTTGGCTTTGTCATTGAAAATGGACATATCAAGGCTGACAGGCTGACCCCAAGAAGGTGAAGGCGGTAGTGGAGTGGCCCCAACCCTCTACCCGGACCGAGTTACGTCAGTTTTTGGGTTTCGCCGGATTCTACAGACGACTTATCAAGGACTTCAGTAAGTTGGCCGCACCACTTCATGCATTCACTTCAGCCGATGTACCTTTTCGGTGGAACCAGGAAGCAGGTATGGCATTTTGGTGCCTGAAGAGGAGCATCATCTCTGCACCCATCCTGGTGTACCCTGATCAAGACTGCCCATTCATAGTCGAGGTAGATGTTTCTGACTCGGAAGTTGGCGCAGTACTTTCGCAATGCTCCAAGCAGGACAACAAGATCCACCCCTGTGCATTCTTTTTGAGACGCTTATCTCCTGCGGAGTGCAATTACGATGCTGGTAATCGGGAGTTACTTGCTGTTTACGAGGCTTTAAAGGAGTGGAGACATTGGTTGGAGGGTGCAAAATTTCAATTTCAGGTTCTTACTGATCACCATAATCTTCTCCATGTCCGAGCCGCCAAGAGGCTTAATGATCGTCAGGCCTGTTGGCCCCAGTTTTTTAGTCGCTTTAACTATGTTCTTCTCTCTTTTAGACCTGGATCTCGTAACACCAAGGCTGATGCACTCTCGCCAGTTCTCAGAAGAAACCACCGACAAGACACCAAAAGAAGAAACCATCCTTCCTCCTTCCAGGAAAGTGCAGGCTCTTGTGCAAGACACCTTGAGAAAACCCGGAGCCAGGTGGCGGACCTCCCAACAGACTCTTTGTGCACAGGGATCTACGTCCTGAAGTCTTGGAGTGGGGACATTCCAGTGTGTTCTCTTGTTATCCAGGGTTTCAACTCACGCTATCTTTCATCCAACGGCGATTCTGGTGGCCGTCCATGGCCAAGGATACCCGTGAGTTTATCGCCGCATGCAATACTTGTGCAAGGAATAAACCGTCCCACAGACCAGCGGCAGGACTGCTGTGTCCTCTTCCCCAGTCGTCCGTGGTCTCACATTTCTTTGGATTTAGTTACTGGTTTTCCCTCATCCCAAGGTAATACCGTCATACTCACCTTTATTGACCAATTCTCTAAAGCTGCACATGTTGTCCCACTTCCCAAACTTCCATCTTCCTCTGAAACTGCTGACCTCCTGACAAACCATATTGTAAAACAACAAGAAATCCCGTTGGACATGGTCTCGGACCGTGGCCCCCAGTTTACAGCCAGGGTGTGGCAGGCCTTCTGCAAGGGAATTGGGGCCACGGTCAGCCTCACCTCTGGTTATCATCCGCAGAGTAATGGTCAGGCTGAGAGTGCGAACCAGAGTGTGGAGACCATGCTGCGCTGCATTTCCGTTCGACAACCTTCTTCATGGAGGAAGTTTCTTCCTTGGGTTGAGTATGCCTGTAACTCCATGAATAGTTCAGCTACAGAGTTATCACCATTTGAGTGCTCCCTTGGGTACCAACCCCCTATGTTTCTCCAACAGGAGATTGAAGCATCTGTATCATCCTCTCGCAAACACATCAAGAAATGCCATCGGGTATGCCCGTGCGTCTCTACTAAGATCATCTGAAAGAATGTGCAACAGTGCCAATCGGCGACGCATTCCAGCCCCTGTTTACTCTCCGGGCCAACAAGTACTTCTACGTACCAAGGACCTTCACCTACAGGTACCATCCCGGAAACTCGCACCTCGTTTTGTAGGACCCTTCACCATTAAGATCATCATCAATTCTGTTGCAGTCAAACTAGCTTTACCAGCGTCTGTTAAACGACACCCCGTAGTCCACGTGTCTCAGATTAAACCAGTTACTAGTTCTCCGCTTTCCGCCCCAACCCCATCCCTCCTCCTCCTAGAATGTTGGACAAAGGGGATTCTGCTTGGACAGTCAAAGAGATCCTCAGGTCCGTCGACAAGGGAGGGATTTAGTGTATTTGGTTGACTGGAGGGTTATGGACCCGAGGATAGGTCTTGGGTTCTTGCTTCCTACCTTGCTGACCCCGAACTCCTTAAGGAATTCTATTGGGCCAACCCTGGAGCTCTTCGGCGCTCGTCGGGGGCTTCGCTTAAGGGAGGGAGGGGGTGGGGGGGCACTGTTGTGTCACACACACATACTCCGTGCTTCCCTCTGCTGCGGGAGCGCGCAGAAGCTCCGCTGGGAACACCAGACACGCCCCTGCGCTCATCGGGCAGACACTCTCCGTCGCAGCCGGCGGCAATCCACGTCTGACACACCTGGCATTGATGAAGGACGGCAGTATAAAGATGGCCGACGCTGGCTCATCGACCTCGGAACGTAATCTACTACCCGTAAGCTGCACGTCTCTGACAAACCTCCTGATCTCGCTCGTTGCCTGTTTCCTTGTTGCCTTTTGTACCCCTGAACACTGTTTCTCCCGCTCTTCCCACAGCGCTCGTGTCACCACTGCTGTTTCCCTCCTGGACCCGTTTTGCCTTCCCGGATCCTTGACCTAGCTTTGGACTTTCGGACTCTCTCTCCTGCCTTAGACCCCCGCTTGGAACTTGGACTCCCCTGGCTTGTTCCCACTCGGATTTGGACGCTGAAACATTCAACACGCACCTCAACAAACCTCACGGTATTCACATATGGTAATTCCACAAATAGTCATTCATGCAGACACATAGTAGCATACACACTCCAGGCATTCATCAAGTATTCAATAAATCTATTGAACTTGACATCCCGTTGCTGTGCCGTCTCCTTCCCCAGTAGAATCATAACGAGAGCTATTAAAATAAATATTAAAAGCAGTACCACAAGGCCAATTCCCCAAACCACAACACCCGTTCCACCATCCATGCATGGATTTTATTGAACTAAATAAGAGTGAAGGAAAACTGTAAAGTTTGATCATAGTAGATGCATTTTCAAAGTGGGTAGAAATATTTCCTACAGGAAAAGCAGATGCGCTAACAGTAGCAAAAGCTTTATGCAAAGATATAATACCAAGATATGGTATACCCGAAAAACTATACAGTGACAATGGATATCACACCTCAATCCAACCCACTTCTCCAAAGTGGACTGGCTCAGGGTGGAGGACAGAGTAAAACAACTTGCACTGAGCCTAGTCTATAAAATCCGCTACACCTCCTTGATACCGAAGTACATGTCAAATTACTTCCTTGACGTAAATGACCGCCATAACCACAACACCAGGGGGAGCTCCACAAACCACGTTAAACCCAGATTTCGATCTAACAAAGGTCTTAACTAATTCTCTTTCTATGCCACATCAATGTGGAATGCACTCCCAACAGGTATAAAAGTAAGTGCATCTCTATATTCCTTCAAAACCGCTCTAAAACAACACCTCCAGGCAACTTCAACACTTTACTAATACCCTCCTCCATTCACATCCCATCTCCCCGGATTATAAACAACTCAAATGTACTTCTAATGTATATACTTGTTCTTATGCTATGTGAACTCATTATGTTCTCTGCTGGCTGTACATATCCTACTAAATAAGACCTACACTGTTTCAATGTCCTCCTCTCTGAGCTGCAACCTTATCGTGGTAGAGGAGTTTGCGTGTCCCAATGATCCTAGGAGCTATGTTGTCCGGGGGCATAAAGCCCCCTGGTAGGGTCTCCCAAGGCAAACAGGTTCTAGGTGAGGGATCAGACAAAGAGCAGCTCGAAGACCTTTATGAAGAAGAAAAATCATGGACCCAGATTTCCCTCGCCCGGACGCGGGTCACCGGGGCCCCCCTCTGGAGCCAGGCCCGGAGGTGGGGCACGATGGCGAGCGCCTGGTGGCCGGGCCTGTTCCCATGGGGCCCGGCCGGGCACAGCCCGAAGAGGCAACGTGGGTCACCCCTCCAATGGGCTCACCACCCATAGCAGGGGCCATAGAGGTCGGGTGCATTGTGAGCTGGGCGACAGCCGAAGGCAGGGCACTTGGCGGTCCGATCCTCGGCTACAGAAGCTAGCTCTTGGGACGTGGAACGTCACGTCACTGGGGGGGAAAGAGCCTGAGCTAGTGCGCGAAGTCGAGAAATTCCGGCTGGATATAGTCGGACTCACTTCGACGCACAGCAAGGGCTCTGGAACCACTTCTCTCGAGAGGGATTGGACCCTCTTCCACTCTGGCGTTGCCGGCAGTGAGAGGCGACGGGCTGGGGTGGCAATTCTTGTTTCCCCCCGGCTCAAAGCCTGTACTTTGGAGTTCAACCCGGTGGACGAAAGGGTAGCCTCCCTCCGCCTTCGGGTGGGGGGACGGGTCCTGACTGTTGTTTGTGCTTACGCACCAAACAGCAGTTCAGAATACCCACCCTTTTTGGGCACACTCGAGGGAGTACTGGAAAGTGCTCCCCCGGGTGATTCCCTTGTCCTACTGGGAGACTTCAACGCTCACGTTGGCAACGACAGTGAAACCTGGAGAGGCGTGATTGGGAAGAATGGCCGCCCGTATCTGAACCCGAGTGGTGTTTTGTTATTGGACTTTTGTGCTCGTCACAGTTTGTCCATAACAAACACCATGTTCAAACATAAGGGTGTCCATATGTGCACTTGGCACCAGGACACCCTAGGCCGCAGTTCCATGATCGACTTTGTAGTTGTGTCATCGGATTTGCGGCCTCATGTTTTGGACACTCGGGTGAAGAGAGGGGCGGAGCTTTCTACCGATCACCACCTGGTGGTGAGTTGGCTGCGATGGTGGGGGAGGATGCCAGACAGACCTGGGAGGCCCAAACGCATTGTGAGGGTCTGCTGGGAACGTCTGGCAGAGTCTCCTGTCAGACAAAGTTTCAATTCCCACCTCCGGAAGAACTTTGAACATGTCACGAGGGAGGTGCTGGACATTGAGTCCGAGTGGACCATGTTCCGCACCTCTATTGTCGAGGCGGCAGATCGGAGCTGTGGCCGCAAGGTAGTTGGTGCCTGTCGGGGCGGCAATCCTAAAACCCCTTGGTGGACACCAGCGGTGAGGGATGCCGTCAAGCTGAAGAAGGAGTCCTATCGGGTCCTTTTGGCTCATAGGACTCCGGAGGCAGTGAACAGGTACCGACAGGCCAAGCGGTGTGCAGCTTCAGCGGTCGCGAAGGCAAAAACTCGGACATGGGAAGAGTTCGGGGAAGCCATGGAAAACGACTTCCGGACGGCTTCGAAGCGATTCTGGACCACCGTCCGCCGCCTCAGGAAGGGGAAGCAGTGCACTATCAACACCGTGTATGGTGCGGATGGTGTTCTGCTGACCTCGACTGCGGATGTTGTGGATAGGTGGAAGGAATACTTCGAAGACCTCCTCAATCCCACCAACATGTCTTCCTATGAAGAAGCAGTGCCTGGGGAATCTGTGGTGGACTCTCCTATTTCTGGGGCTGAGGTCGCTGAGGTAGTTAAAAAGCTCCTCGGTGGCAAGGCTCCAGGGGTGGACGAGATCCGCCCGGAGTTCCTTAAGGCTCTGGATGCTGTGGGGCTGTCTTGGTTGACAAGACTTTTCAGCATCGCGTGGACATCGGGGGCGGTACCTCTGGATTGGCAGACCGGGGTGGTGGTTCCTCTCTTTAAGAAGGGGGACCGGAGGGTGTGTTCCAACTATCGTGGGATCACACTCCTCAGCCTTCCCGGTAAGGTTTATTCAGGTGTACTGGAGAGGAGGCTACGTCGGATAGTCGAACCTCGGATTCAGGAGGAACAGTGTGGTTTTCGTCCTGGTCGTGGAACTGTGGACCAGCTCTATACTCTTGGCAGGGTTCTTGAGGGTGCATGGGGGTTTTCCCAACCAGTCTACATGTGCTTTGTGGACTTGGAGAAGGCATTCGACCGTGTCCCTCGGGAAGTCCTGTGGGGAGTGCTCAGAGAGTATGGGGTATCGGACTGTCTTATTGTTGCGGTCCGTTCCCTGTACGATCAGTGCCAGAGCTTGGTCCGCATTGCCGGCAGTAAGTCGAACACATTTCCAGTGAGGGTTGGACTCCGCCAAGGCTGTCCTTTGTCACCGATTCTGTTCATAACTTTTATGGACAGAATTTCTAGGCGCAGTCAAGGCGTTGAGGGGTTCCGGTTTGGTAACTGCAGGATTAGGTCTCTGCTTTTTGCAGATGATGTGGTCCTGATGGCTTCATCTGACCGGGATCTTCAGCTCTCGCTGGATCGGTTCGCAGCCGAGTGTGAAGTGACCGGAATGAGAATCAGCACCTCCAAGTCCGAGTCCATGGTTCTCGCCCGGAAAAGGGTGGAGTGCCATCTCCGGGTTGGGGAGGAGACCCTGCCCCAAGTGGAGGAGTTCAAGTACCTAGGAGTCTTGTTCACGAGTGAGGGAAGAGTGGATCGTGAGATCGACAGGCGGATCGGTGCGGCGTCTTCAGTAATGCGGACGTTGTACCGATCCGTTGTGGTGAAGAAGGAGCTGAGCCGGAAGGCAAAGCTCTCAATTTACCGGTCGATCTACGTTCCCATCCTCACCTATGGTCATGAGCTTTGGGTCATGACCGAAAGGATAGGATCACGGGTACAAGCGGCCGAAATGAGTTTCCTCCGCCGTGTGGCGGGGCTCTCCCTTAGAGATAGGGTGAGAAGCTCAGCCATCCGGGAGGGACTCAAAGTAAAGCCGCTGCTCCTTCACATCGAGAGGAGCCAGATGATGTGGTTCGGGCATCTGGTCAGGATGCCACCCGAACGCCTCCCTAGGGAGGTGTTTAGGGCACGTCCAACCGGTAGGAGGCCACGGGGAAGACCCAGGACACGTTGGGAAGACTATGTCTCCCGGCTGGCCTGGGAACGCCTCGGGATCCCCCGGGAAGAGCTAGACGAAGTGGCTGGGGAGAGGGAAGTCTGGGTTTCCCTGCTTAGGCTGTTGCCCCCGCGACCCGACCTCGGATAAGCGGAAGATGATGGATGGATGGATGGATGGATGTTTAAATGTCCACATTGCTCTGTTGATGCAATTGTTGATGACTGAAGTTCTGATATCAACCAAAGCTCCTCATCCCACCCCCCGGATTGTAAATAATGTAAATAATTCAATGTACATACTATGATGATTAACTTGTGTGATGACTGTATTATGTTGATAGTATATATTTGTACCATGAATTGATTAACGTGGACCCCGACTTAAACAAGTTGAAAAACTTATTCGGGTGTTACCATTTAGTGGTCAATTGTACGGAATATGTACTGTACTGTGCAATCTACTAATAAAAGTATCAATCAATCAATCAATCAATCAATCAACCATTTTGCAAATCAATTAATCAAAAATATAAAATCATTATTCAACATTGATCTCAAAAACCACTGCGCTAATCATCCACAAAGTGCAGGACTAGTGGAAAGGACAAGCGGAACAATTAAAAACAGACTAAAGAAATGTATGGAAGAAACAAAACGTCCATGGACACGATGTATAGATTAAGTAAAAATGTACATGAACATTACAAGTACAACAGGACTCACACCATATGAAATAATATTAGGAAGACTTCATCAGCTACCAAATTTTAAAAATGAATAGGAATCTAATAATGAACAAAATTAGCAGATAATATGTGTAAGATGTTGAAGAAACTAAAAGACGGAAACTAACGGTAAACCTGTTGTGTCTCCACAGATAACAGATCTAGTGGAACCAGGAGAGTGAGTTCTAATAAGTGTTAAAAGAAAACATTGGCATTTTCCAAGGTGGGAGGGACTGTGCCAGGTACTGTTAACAACCCCGACAGTGGTAAAAATAGCGGAAAGACCAACCTGGGTACACTTAGCACATTGTAAAAAGGTCATATCTGCTGAATCCTCCGATAAGGAAGGTGAGGCGAAGTCCGGTAATAGTGCGCACTCACACAACAACTACAGTTGAGTAGACGCAAAAACCAGTGAAGTATTTTAAACTACTGACCGCAGTAGGAGAGTGATTCAGCAGAGATAACATCTCGGTGGCTTAGGTGGGCCATAGCATGCGGAATAGCAATATTGGTACTGGTCGGCCCTGCCCACCTAATATGGTTCATTTGGGAATGTGCGGAAAATATAGAATTTAAAAAACAAAATATAACCACACCAAGACAAACTCGACCGAGCTAAATAACCAGGGGGCAAACTATACTCACAAGTACAACCGCATTAAACGCCAAACAGAAAATGTTAATGCAAGAAAAACTGATTATGCTGTCTGTTCGATTGATCGGATCCTAAACCCAGGTCCAAATACAACAACCTGGGTCCCATGGATAGTGTCGTGGGACACTATCCGTGAACACTGATGTTTACGGTATCTCCCAATACCAACTCTACAATACTACTTCCTTTAAGAAACGTAAAAGGATTCCGACTCGGACATCCCACCACGGGAAAAGACTGGCCAAATTACTGGTGGTACCTCAAAGGCCATCCAGTACGGGGGAATTGGGACACTAGGGTCATTACACAACCAGGAAATTATTGGCCCCTGGGAGAGAGTGAAGAAGCTAAATTATTTAACAATCGAATAACTCTGAAACATCGAGACCCAAATCTAGTGTTAACCATATCACTCCCTGATGGACAAATTAGACCACCCAATGCCACACTGTTCAACACATCCTGCTGGGGTTTCTAACTATAGGCATGGTCAAATGGACCAGACCCATATTTTCCCGGTGATTGTTTGCATAAATCAAACCATGCGCAACACCGAACAACCCAAAGTGAACGTCTATACTAAACACGCTGGAGTCACAGTTGTTACTGTACTATTTGATGGTGTGGATGAATGGTTTAGAGTAACAACTGGTGTGTCAAGGTTTGAAAATAATTGGTTACTCATGGCAGAGGAAGCAGGAAAGAATGGGAAAACTGATTGTGTTGTATGCCTAAGCCCCAGGCCATTACTCAAGGTCATCCTGGCACCCATGAATCAAGAATGTTTAATAAGGGGTTGATGAGTAGGACAAATCCTAAAGTGAATTGCAGTACATGGGACAAAATCTACCCTGTAACCAAAGAAACACAGCAGAAACCAATATTTGAATAACATGTGACAAAGGCTAATTACACCTGCATAAACATGCTAGGCTCTGGACAACAGTTAGGGAACTTATCACCAGACAACTGCTTACACATAGCAAATGTATCAATATTTGTACCAGTATCACAAGGTGATGTGTGGTGGGGGTGCGGGGAGAAAATAATCTATGACCGATTACCGAAAAATGTAACAGGACTTTGTTCTCTGATTACACTCCTCATGCCTACCTCCATATACCACATAACAGCAGGAGAATTGTTAATACGCCTGAACAGTTTGATACCCGAACATTGGAAAAGAAGCAGACTTGATGTAAACCGGCAAAGTGTTGGAGATCCAACTTATATTGATGCAATAGGGGTCCCAAGAGGTGTACTTGAAGAGTACAAATTGGTAGATCAAGTTGCAGCTGTATTCTAATCATCCATCTGCTGGTGGTGTACGATTGACAAGAATGTTGACAGAATAATCTATGTCCACTACAACGTACAGAGACTAGGAAAATGGACACAGGCCGGATTTGAAGCCGTCGCTGATCAACTCGCCACCACCTCTTTTATGGCTTTTCAAAACCATATGGCGGTAGACATGTTAGTGGAAAAAGGAGGCGTGTGCGCGATATGTGGTGAACAGTGTTGCACGTTCATTCTGTCATGTCTTTGTGATTATGTTTTCTTTGGTTATGTTCTGTTGGTTTTTCGACTATGTGTGCACTCTTGTTTTGTCACCATGACAACCATTAGTTTCACCTGTCATGTGTTCGGACCCACGCACCTATCACTAATCATGTCTGTATTATTTAAGCTTGTAGTTGCCAGGCAGTCGGCCTGGCGTCATACTCTACACTCCGGTTATGACTATACTCAATACTCTGATTTTGCTGTTCATGCCCTGCTAAGTAAGTTTTGTTTCTTGTCCATAGTTTCTGCCCATGTGTAAGTTTTGTTTTCAAGCCACAGTTTAGTGAGTTTTTTTAGTTCATGTTTCATGTCCTCAGTTTTGCCTTTGCTTTTACGTGTGTTAGGCATGCTTACCTGCGGGTGGTTTTTTGTTTCCTTAGTCAAGTTTTTTTTGCCTCTGTGGTGAGCGCCTTTTGTCTGGTACTTTTTGAGTAAAAAAAATAAACGCCACGACCGGTCCAGTTCCTTTGCATTCCGGGAAAACAAACCACACCACAGTCCCCATTACGACAGATACCAAACAACACTGATACAGAAGATAGCCGGACCAAAGCACTGGAAGGCCAGCGCACTCTCAACAGTAAAATGAAAGACCACTCCGGCATATACAGTATACATCTATGTGGGATAGATGGTTGGATGTGTTTGGCAAATACAAGTCCTTGATATCATCAATTCTAGTGTCTATGGCTGTGTTTGCTGCCATACTGACGTTGTGTGGATGTTATATCCCCTGTCTGCATTCTCCGCTTAACCGTCTGATCACCACAGCGACTAGCCTAGCAGATGAGAGGACTGTTTGGAAGCACCTTCTGGCGGACGACAAGGAAGATGTATCTGATGACAAGGATACCTGCCTGGACGGTGTTCCTGATCTGTTTTCAGACCCTGGTGACCATATATATAGAAAAAATATAAAAATATGATGACGTTGAACTCTGAGTGTAAACATAACTTGGCCCTAAAGAAATGAACTATTTACTGAAAATCGCAAGAAGAAGTTATTGGGGATAAGAAGATTCTGGGGAAGTTATGTGAAAAAAAGGAAGGAAATGTTAGAATTAAAGGTAAATGGGTTGTACTTGTATAACACTTTTCTACATTCAAGGTACTCAAAGCGCTTTGACACTACTTCCACATTCACCCATTCTCACACACATTCACACACTGATGGAGGGAGCTGCCATGCAAGGCGCTAACCAGCACCCATCAGGAGCAAGGGTGAAGTGTCTTGCTCAAGGACACAACGGACGTGACGAAGTTGGTACTAGGTGGGGATTGAACCAGGGACCCTCGGGTTGCGCACAGCCACTCTCCCACGCCGATAATTATGTATATATTATCATTACAACTATGCTTAAGGGCCGATATTATAAAGTATTGTCAATTTGTGCTGAAGTGGTATTTCTGTATTTGTGCAGAGCTAGCAATCCAAAAGATTGCTTCCCCTCTTTAATCAGTGTTGTGTCCAGACTCGGTCTGCTGACTGCCAAGGCCGATAATTGGGTACCAGGAACAAACAAAGCAGGGACTGGGCGATAGCACCAGTGCTCGGCCTGCTGACTGCCAAGGCGACACATTGGGTTCCGGGACCAGATAAAGCAGACACTGGGTGATAGCACCAAGTGTCAACATATTTCCATTTTTGTATAATCATATATTGTGCCTAACTGGAGTTGTCGAGTTTACCCCCTTACCTCAGCGACAGTGATGTAGTAGGGACATTCCTAATAAATAGAGGAGGCGCACGGGCTTGATTTTTAGAACATAGTTGGGATATGTAACTAGAGTACAGCCCAAAACACGTGTCTCCTCTACCTAAATTGAACTCTGTCTCTGCATGTTTCTTTGCTTCTTGTCTGATTATTAGATGTCATCAGTGTTTGAACCTGACAAGCTTACTGTACAAGAACAGAATATTACTTTCTGGCCTGGAACGCAGGTCTGCACTGGCTTAAGGAGCCCAGGAGGCTCTTCACTGACAGGTGCGCTAAGTGTTGATTGATTGCAACAGTGTGTGAATGTGTGTGTGAATGGGTAAATGTGGAAGTAGTGTCAAAGCGCTTTGAGTACCTTGAAGGTAGAAAAGCGCGATACAAGTACAACCCATTTAATTTAATTTTAATTTAACTGCTTGCTACCGCCAGAGTGACGTGGGCAGGAGATGAGCGGCCGTGGGCGTGTCCCGAGGTGCGCTCCGCGGGGCTCATTGACAACTGCGCATTGGCATGCACCCGAGCCCTGACACAACATTTGCGATTCAGATATTATTACAGTTTTGTGATAGTTTTCGGTCGAGTTTGGTGGGCATTTGTCTTATTTTAACAGTACAGAATATCATATATCCCAATAATCCAGCATTATTTATCAGTTGTGTTTAAAAAATGGCTCCTAAAGCTCTGACCCTTGATTTAAATGGAAAATCGGATTGATACAGTACCTGATTGTTGAGCAAAATATTGTAAAAGAATAATAGTGAAGCAATAAGTCCTTTAAGTTCATGTAGCACATCACTGCGTTAGCTGTCGAGATCCCAAGATGTGGAGACATGAGACGACATGCAGGTACGTCTTTAGTTCACCAACAAGAAGCTGGTGCAGCACAGACGTACACAAAAAGCTTAGAGAAAGCTTGACAAAGTAAGCCAAGCAATCTATAAAATTCAAATCAGTGAGACAAACACATAGTGTTTACCATGAACAACAATCCAGGCCCGACTGAAAGGCAAGCCTCATAGGCAACCTGGAACAGGTGTGCTCAGATTGCCACTGGCGAGAGAGACAGCACTCAGGCCAGAGGAGCGGTGGAGCCGAAAAGGAAGTGAAGTCAAGCGAAAAGTACTGGAGAGGAGCTAAAGAAAGAAATTTGGAAATACAAAATTAAATCAGACCTTACATGGATAGAATTGACTTTATTTATCCTACACGGGGAAAATGATGTGGTTGCAGTGCTGATAATACATGTGTATGTTTGTGTTAACGTGTGTGTGTGTGTGCGCTCAAGTGTGTGTGTGTGTGTGTAAATATTTGCTTTTTGAAATAAAACAGGCAGACACAAAGATGCATCAGTTAATGACAATAATACTAAAATATGCTATTTTGGAAGTAATTGCGTGTGAATGCTGTATGCACAAGCTGTGGACGCGTGTGAATCAAACTAACATGCTGGAGTCTTTGGATGTTAGAGCGGTTCCAATAGCTTGACAAATGTGCGATGCGATATGAAGAGGTTTTTATTGCCCATCCATTTTCAATGGGAGAAAAATCCCTGGTAATTCTGGGTAATTTAAGGAAGGGGGAAACTTGAATGTCCAGAGTGAGTGGAGTGTGTGGATGTTGGAACAGTTTGAATCAAGTGAGAAATGTGGGAGTTGTTTAACTTTGAAAGTCCATATATATATATATATATATATATATGAAGAGTTCATATGCAAAAACCGATAAACGCCATTTTGATAAAGTTTAGCCCAGCCTCTGTAATATATAGTCCGCCACTTCTATTGTGGTATACCAAAATCAATTTGTTTGCAAATGCGGACAAACGCCGCTTTTAACGTCATTTAGTTCAGCGATTTATTGCAACGGCCGATAAGCGCCATGGATCATCTACCACAAAAGCCGATATATCCGTTTGCCCAACCAGTGCTGCATTACGGGATCACGTGACAAACAAAATGGCGGCGCGCACGGACTCACTCAGTGTTGTTATCCACGCATGAATAATTTGGAAGCTTCTCCTGTGAACACTTTTAAGCCAGCGAAAAAAACTGACGTGTTGAAGTTATCATTTGATGTTGGCGCTAGCACGCGTGTCCTTGAGTTTTACAACGCTGCATTAAACGATGTTGTCGAGCATGGAGCTAATGTCGATAGTGATGATGAGTGAGCTGTTATCTGCACAGGAGTGTTTTTGATAGGCAAACCAGGTTGAGCATTTGTGGTTGTTTTATTAATAAAACATTTTCTTCAGTGCAACACTTTTTTTCTTGTTTTTTCATTTTGTGCTGAAAAGCACAAGGTAAATATGTGAGGTCACTGTTCCAAAAAAGCATGTCCAGTTAGCAAGTACGAAAAAACAATGTTCACATGGACAGCTAGATTTATACGTACCAAGGGATCGAAACTGTTAAATAATTAAGTAAAGAAATGTGAACAGTTGTTACGTTGAAATGTGGCTTTCGATAAATTTCACGTTCTGTTTTTCTCTCTATCTTTATCTTGAATATTATGCGAAATAACGACCGCAAAGAAAACGATTTTGGAGATATCTGTTTTTGCGACATATCTTAATTTGGATATATCTGCTTTTGACGTAAAACCACATCAAACACTCTTACTTGAAAGCCATTCATTACATCAGCATTTCTTAAAAGTTTAGGCTTTCATGACTTGCTCATGCTGAAATTAAATAAACCAGCAGGCAGAAAATCGTTAATATACAGAATCGGTCAAAATGGATTTATCTGCTTTTGCATATGAACTCTTCATATATATATATATATATATATATATATATATATATATATATATATATATATATATATATATATATATATATATATATATATATATCAATCAATCAATCAATCAATGTTTACTTATATAGCCCTAAATCACTAGTGTCTCAAAGGGCTGCACAAACCACTACGACATCCTCGGTAGGACCACATAAGGGCAAGGAAAACTCACACCCAGTGGGACATCGGTGACAATAATGACCCAGTGGGACGTCGGTGACGTCTATGAGAACCTTGGAGAGGAGGAAAGCAATGGATGTCGAGCGGGTCTAACATGATACTGTGAAAGTTCAATCCATAATGGATCCAACACAGTCGCGAGAGACCAGTCCAAAGCGGATCCAACACAGCAGCGAGAGTCCCGTTCACAGCGGAGCCAGCAGGAAACCATCCCAAGCGGAGGCGGATCAGCAGCGCAGAGATGTCCCCAGCCGATACACAGGCAAGCAGTACATGGCCACCGGATCGGACCGGACCCCCTCCACAAGGGAGAGTGGGACATAGAAGAAAAAGAAAAGAAACGGCAGATCAACTGGTCTAAAAAGGGAGTCTATTTAAAGGCTAGAGTATACAAATGAGTTTTAAGGTGAGACTTAAATGCTTCTACTGAGGTGGCATCTCGAACTGTTACCGGGAGGGCATTCCAGAGTCCTGGAGCCCGAACGGAAAACGCTCTATAGCCCGCAGACTTTTTTTGGGCTTTGGGAATCACTAATGAGCCGGAGTCCTTTGAACGCAGATTTCTTGCCGGGACATATGGTACAATACAATCGGCAAGATAGCATGGAGCTAGACCGTGTAGTATTTTATAATTAAGTAGTAAAACCTTAAAGTCACATCTTAAGTGCACAGGAAGCCAGTGCAGGTGAGCCAGTACAGGCGTAATGTGATCAAACTTTCTTGTTATTGTCAAAAGTCTAGCAGCCGCATTTTGTACCAACTGTAATCTTTTAATGCTAGACATGGGGAGACCCGAAAATAATACGTTACAGTAGTCGAGGCGAGACGTAACAAAGGCATGGATAATGATCTCAGCGTCTTTAGTGGACAGAATGGAGCGAATTTTAGCGATATTACGGAGATGAAAGAAGGCCGTTTTAGTAACGCTTTTAATGTGTGCCTCAAAGGAGAGAGTTGGGTCGAAGATAATACCCAGATTCTTTACCGTGTCGCCTTGTTTAATTGTTTGGTTGTCAAATGTTAGAGTTGTATTATTAAATAGAGTTCGGTGTCTAGCAGGACCGATAATCAGCATTTACGTTTTTTTGGCGTTGAGTTGCAAAAAGTTAGCGGACATCCATTGTTTAATTTCATTAAGACACGCCTCCAGGTGACTACAATCCGGCGTGTTGGTCAGCTTTACGGGCATGTAGAGTTGGGTGTCATCAGCATAACAGTGAAAGCTAACACCGTATTTGCGTATGATGTCACCTAGCGGCAGCATGTAGATGTTGAAGAGTGCAGGGCCAGGGACCGAACCCTGGGGAACTCCACACGTTACCTTAACGTAGTCCGAGGTCACATTGTTATGGGAGACACACTGCATCCTATCAGTAAGATAAGAGTTAAACCAAGACAGGGCTAAGTCTGACATACCAATTCGTGTTTTGATACGTTCTAATAAAATATTATGATCGACAGTATCGAAAGCAGCGCTAAGATCGAGTAGCAGCAACATAGATGACGCATCAGAATCCATCGTTAGCAATAGATCATTTGTCATTTTTGCGAGGGCTGTCTCCGTGGAGTGATTTGCCCTGAAACTGGATTGAAAGGTTTCACATAGATTGTTAGACGCTAAGTGTTCATTTAACTGCTCCGCAACAATTTTTTCGAGGATTTTTGAAATAAAGGGAAGGTGATACACAGGTCGGTAGTTTACCATGAGGTCAGGATCGAGGTTAGGTCTTTTAAGAAGAGGATGAATAACCGCTTTTTTGAATGCTATGGGAACAGTGCCCGAGGAAAGTGATAAGTTTATAATATTTAGCACTGATGGACCTGATAATACAAAGAGTTCCTTGATCAGTTTCCCAGGAAGAGGGTCAAGTAAACATGTTGTTTGTTTTATTCCATTTACACGTTGTAACAATTCCTCTAATGTTATTTCCTCAAAACGAGAGAAACTATTTTGGAGGGCAGTATCTGCCGTATATACAATCGTATCAGTGTTAATAGAACCCCGTTGTAGCTGGGACGCATTGTCTTTAATCTCCTTTCTAATGACTTCAATTTTCTTACTAAAGAGTTGCATAAAGTCATCAGCTGAGTGGGTGGAGCTACTGGAAGGGGTCCCTTGTTGGGTTAGCGATGCTACCGTACGAAACAAAAATTTAGGATCGTTTTTATTACGGTGGATGAGATTTGAGTAATATTTAGCTTTAGCTAAGGTAAGCATGTGTTTATAAGTTATTAAACTATCACTCCATGCTTGATGGTGCACCTCAAGTTTAGTCGTGCGCCATTTGCGTTCCAGCTTTCTACATAATAATTTCTGAGCTCTAGTTTCTTCTGTAAACCACGGGGTGCGCTTTTTTGGAGCCTTTAACTTTAGCGGTGCTATGTTATCAATGGTTTCGCGCAGGGCGTCGTTAAAGTTGTTAGTGAGGTTATCAATAGAGCCCACATATTTTGGGAATGGTGCCATTACCGAGGGCAGTAGGTCAGCAAGAGTTGTCGTTGTGGCCGTATTAATGCAAGCATCTGTGATTGTATGGGGATGCATTAGTGTCCAAGGCATGGGTAATTTACACATCTGTGAAGGCACCGTTAATGCTGAAAAGTACATACAGCTTTTGGAACAACATATGCTGCCATCTAAGCGTCGTCTTTTTCATGGACGCCCCTGCTTATTCTAGCAAGACAATGCCGAGCCACATTCAGCACGTGTTACAACAGTGTGGCTTCGTAAAAAAAGAGCGCGGGTACTTTCCTGGCCCGCCTGCAGTCCAGACCTGTTTCCCATCGAAAATGTATGGCACATTATGAAGCGTAAAATAGGACAGCGGAGACCCCGGACTGTTGAACGACTGAAGCTCTACATAAAACAAGAATGGGAAAGAATTCCACTTTCAAAGCTTCAACAATTAGTTTCCTCAGTTCCCAAACTGAGGAAACTGAGTGTTGTTAAAAGAAAAGGTGATGTAACACACTGGTGAACATGACCTTTCCCAACTACTTTGGCACGTGTTGCAGCCATGAAATTCCAAATTGAATATCATTTGCAAAAAATAAAAATAAAGTTTATGAGTTTGAACATCAAATATCTTGTATTTGTAGTGCATTCAATTGAATATGGGCTGAGAAGAATTTGCAAATCATTGTATTCCGTTTATATTTACATCCAACACAATTTCCCAATTCACATGGAGACGGGGTTTATATACGTGTTAATAATAATTAACAATGATCAAGGTTAATTATAAAGTAATGATATACAATATACTATTATTATGCAATGTGCTAATAAGTGATATGACAATATAATATATTTTTTGTCTTGTACACACAATTTTCCCCTCTGCTTGTTTTATTTTCCTTCTTTCTATCCCTTCCTGCTCCGACCAAACATTAAATAAGGTCAAATACAAAAAAAGGACACAAGACAAGTATGCCACATCCGTCCTTTGTAAAGTAAGTGTGTACAACAGACATAGATCATCTACATCAAAAACATTAATTGTCTTAGTGGCAGGACAGGACGGATTTTATTCAAAAGAATATATATCAAAGTCTTATTTTTTTAACTCAGGTTTGTGGTCATAGTTTAAGAATCCCTGATTTAAAGTCTCCAATAAACCTCAACATGAATATTTTTGGAGCGTAGGAGGAAGCTGTAGTACGGGGAAAACCCACTGGCACAGGGAGAAACTGCAAATGCCACAGCGAGGTGTGAAAACTGAGGTTGGGAGACACACGTGGCGTAAAGGTCGACGTCAATGTTGGGATTAATGTCAAAATGTGGGCAGTTTTCATAGGCTTCATTAACGCCAAAGTTGGATGAGGTGCATGACCAGCTGTAGCGCTTATGCTAGCCAAACCATTCGGATGCACCTTGTTAACCTACTCAGTGGCCTAGTGGTTTGAGTGTTCGCCCTGAGATGAGTAGGTTTGGAGTTCAAACCCCGGCCGAGTCATACCAAAGACTATAAAAAAATGGGACCCATTGCCTCCCTGCTTGGCACGCAGCATTAAGGGTTGGAATTGGGGGTTAAATCACCATAAATGATGCCCGGCCGCGGCACCGCTGCTGCCCACTGCTCCCCTCACTTCCCAGGGGGTAATCAAGGGGATGGGTCAATGCAAAGGACACATTTCACCACACCTAGTGTGTGTGTGACAATCATTGGTACTTTAACTTTACTTTAAAAATGAAGCATAAAGAAGCATGTTTATGACATTTGTGGTGACTTTTTACAGTAAATCCATTAATACACTCTTTCACTATAATATGTTTTATCATGGGGAAAAAAAAAACACTTTTAAGGTGTGGCTGGTTTTATTTCGCCATGATGAATCCTAACCATGACAAAAATCCACAAATACAAACCCTGTTTCCATATGAGTTGTGAAAATGTGTTAGCTGTAAATATAAACGGAATACAATGATTTGCAATTCCTTTTCAACCCATATGCAATTGAATGCACTACAAAGACAAGATATTTGATGTTCAAACTCAAAAACTTAATTTTTTTTTTTGCAAATAATAATTAACTTAGAATTTCCTGGCTGAAACACTTGCCAAAGAAGTTGGGAAAAGGCATGTTCACCACTGTGTTACATCACCTTTTCTTTTAAAAACACTCAAAAAACGTTTGGGAACTGAGAAAACTAATTGTTGAAGCTTTGAAAGTGTAATTCTTTCCCATTCTTGTTTTATGTAGAGCTTCAGTCGTTCAACAGTCCGGGGTCTCCGCTGTCGTATTTTACGCTTCATAATGCGCCACAAATTTTTGATAGGAGACAGGTCTGGACGGCAGGCAGGCCAGGAAAATACCCGCACTCTTTTTATGAAGCCACGCAGTTGTGAAAAGTGCTGACTGTGGCTTGGCATTGTCTTGCTAAAATAAGCCAGGGCGTCCATGAAAAAGACGGCGCTTAGATGGCAGCATATGTTTTTCCAAAACCTGTATGTACCTTTCAGCATTAATGATGCCTTCACAGATGTGTAAATTACACATGCCTTGGGCACTAATGCACCCCCATACCATCACAGATGCTTGCTTTTGAACTTTGTGTTGATAACAGTCTGGATGGTTCGCTTTCCCTTTGGTCCGGATTACACGATGTCGAATATTTTCAGAAAAAAATTAAAATGTGGACTTGTCAGACCACAGAACACTTTTCCACTTTTCATCAGTCCATCTTAGATGATCTCGGGCACAGAGAAGCCGGCGGCGTTTCTGGATGTTGTTGAAAAATGGCTTTCGCTTTGCATAGTAGAGCTTTAACTTGGACTTACACATGTAGCGACCAATTGTATTTAGTGATAGTGGTTTTCTGAAGTGTTCCTGAGACCATGTGGTGATATCCTTTAGAGATTGATGTCGGTTTTTGATACAGTGCTGTCTGAGGGATCGAATGTCAGGGTCATTTAATGTTGGTTTCCGGCCATGCCGCTTACATGGAGTGATTTCTCCAGATTCTCTGAACCTTTTGATGATATTATGGACCCTAGATGTTGAAATCCCGAAATTTCTTGCAATTGCACTTTGAGAAACGTCGTTCTTAAAGGGGAACATTATCACCAAACCTATGCAAGTGTCAATATATACCTTGATGTTGCAGAAAAAAGACCATATATTTTTTTAACCGATTTCCGAACTCTAAATGGGTGAATTCTGGTGAATTAAACGCCTTTCTGTTTATCGCTCTGGAGGGGATGACGTCAGAATGTGACGTCGCCGAGGTAATACAGCCGCTATTTTCATTTTCAACCCATTGTAAACATTGGGTCTCAGCTCTGTTATTTTCCGTTTTTTCGAATATTTTTTGGAACCTTGGAGACATCATGCCTCGTCGGTGTGTTGTCGGAGGGTGTAACAACACCAACAGTGAGGGATTCAAGTTGCACCACTGGCAAGAAATCTGCCGCCAGACCCTCATTGAATTTGCCAGAGTGTCTGCACATTTTACTGGCGATGCTAAGACAGACATGGCACAGAGATGTATGGATAACCTGCAGATGCATTTGCAACGATTAAGTCAACGAAGTCACAAAGGTTAGTTTTGTTGATGTTGTTGACTTATGTGCTAATCAGACATATTTGGTCTCGGCCTGATTGCCAGCTAATCGATGCTAACATGCTACGCTAATCGATGTTAACATGCTATTTACGCTAGCTGTATGTAATTTTGAAACTAGATACCCACATTTAATGCGAAACAAACACTTACCAATCGACTGATTTAAGTTGCTCCAGTGTCACAAGATGCGAAACTCCTGATCGTTTGGGCTGCAAATTTTACTGGCGATGCTAATAAGGCAGCCATGCTGTGGGCCACTTCATTAGGTACACCCATGCTATGGCCGAATAGCGTCAATAGTTATTCACTCAATAGCCTCAATTTCGTTTTCGCTATCTGCCTCCATACTCCGACCATCTGTTTCAATTCATGCGTAATCTGTTGAATTGCTTAAGCCGCTGAAATCCGACTTTGAATCCGAGCTAATGTCGCTATATCTTGCTGTGGTAACCGCCATGTTGTTTGTATTGGCAGCCCTGTATGACGTGACAGGGAAATGGACAGTCACATCGCAAATAGCGAAAATCAAGAACTTTAAAGCTCTTTTTAGGGATATTCCGGGAGGTGTAACATTTTGAAAAAAACTTTGAAAAATAAAACAAGCCACTGGGAACTGATTTTTATTGTTTTTAACCCTTTTGAAATTGTGATAATGTTCCCCTTTAAACTGTTTGACTATTTGCTCACACATTTGTGGACAAAGGAGTGTACCTCGCCCCATCCTTTCTTGTGAAAGACTGAGTGTGGCTCTGAAATGACAACACTGGCTCGGTTTCTTAAAGACGGGCTCTTTACTTGAGTTTTTAGCCGTGAAAACTACAGGACAAGACATGAAATACAATAGTTTTAGAAATACTTCAGTCCCGGGCAAACAAGGTGCCAAACAAAAATAGCTACCTCGTGGCCGCCTGCCACTTCGGAGGTTCTTGTGCAGCAAACACTCCAGTGTTGTGCAACTACATGAGCGAACAAAAAAATCAAACCAATGCACTCCACAAAAATACAGAAGATTACAACACAATATGACAAATACCTTGTTCAGCTAGCCAAATGTTCCCCACTGCTGCTGATGGCCCAAAGTCCTTTGCATGTCTGCAACTCCAAACAGCACACCAAATCTCGCGAGAATAGCGGTGTGACAAAGAAAATAAATTGCCCCTTTTATAGTAACCCAAATGTGTCTTATTTACAAAAAATATAACATGACTTCAGAACCATAATAATTTACAACAAAAAATGTTAATCCTTAAAACAAAAAATATTAAGTGTAAGTTTTCAACAACACTTACACTGAGCATTTTTTGGGAAGCTGTTTTTATACCCAATCATGCCACCCACCTGTTCCCAATTAGCCTGCGCACCTGTGGGATGTTCCAAATAAGTGTTTGATGAGCATTCCTCAACTTTATCAGTATTTATTGCCACCTTTCCGAACTTCTTTGTCACTTGTTGCTGGCGTCAAATTCTAAAGTTAATGATTATTTGCAAAAAAATAAAAAATAAATAAATGTTTATTAGTTTGAACATAAAATATGTTGTCTTTGTAGCATATTCAACTGAATATGGGTCGAACATTATTTGCAAATCATTGTATTCCGTTTATATTTACATCTAACACAATTTCCCAACTCATATGGAAACGGGGTTTGTAGAAAGTAGGAGCCCAACAAGTAATTTTAGTGATTTTGCTGTAATTAGTGACTGAAGGAAGGAGGAACAAGGAAGTAGGTCCACGCCTGATGACTCACTAATTGTCTTTGAGAAGTGACAAACTTGTCAGACGAGTGTGTGATGCTCACTGGTATTCTAAAGACACCTTTCATGTATTTTCACATTTTCCTTTCTGCAGACACTCTCGCTGGAATAAGAGAACTTTATCGCTGACAGACAACACAAGGTAAATATGTACTTTTTGGAAGTGCTTTGGCTTCCAAAGAACGTTGTCGGATTGTAAATATATAACTAGGAACTATTTGAAACCCCCTTAACAAATATCTATTCAACATTGGAAATAATGGAAATGGAAAACCATTTTTTCATCA
The DNA here is from genome assembly GCF_033978795.1 of Nerophis ophidion. Classification (NCBI taxonomy): domain Eukaryota; kingdom Metazoa; phylum Chordata; class Actinopteri; order Syngnathiformes; family Syngnathidae; genus Nerophis; species Nerophis ophidion. The sequence goes on from NC_084613.1 coordinate 34,851,221, forward strand.
AGATGTGCAAATACAAATTAGCATTTATGAAAATCGTAGTTGTCATTCGGGATCTTGCAAGAATAAACCCAAACAACACGTTAGCCTCGTTTGCCTGTCAGAATATTAAATATTTTACTTTCATCATTTTGCTATAAACAGAAACTCTCCCCAAATACAAATACATGTAGAATGTCTGTTTATCGTTATTCAATGTGACATCACAGGATCGCATGGTTTATGTTCTCTGTGGTCAAGGCATTGTATTTGTTTATGTTTTAATATGATCTAGACTACTATAATTATAAAGATCTATGGATGGTGTCAGTCATCAAAGTCATGGTATTCTCAAGACATTGGATTTGTTTATGTTTTTTTATATGATCTCGACCAGACAATTATTTGGACTCAGGGGCCACATTGGTCGGTAAAAACATATCTTATGTGTTATATATATATATATATATATATATATATATATATATATATATATATATATATATATATATATATATATATATATATATATATATATATATATATATATATATATATCACACACACCAATCATATATGGCATGATAGCTGCAGGATATATCCGTGTAACAGAGGAGTGACTGACTTATGAATGTGTGAACTTATTTCCTGTTCTTATTGTTTTATTTCTGATTTTTAACATGACACGGAGTTTGTCTGTGTTTTTTTGACGCAATATTTTTTTCTGTAAAAAATGTCACTTATTTTGCTGTATGTGTCCCGGTTCCCTTTTTTAAAGGAATACTTTAAACATGTGTAAGTTGTTCAGCATTAGTGGAATACATTTCTAAAATGCAGTCGGAAAGCGATAAAGTTAAACACAAAATAAAAACACTCACGATATGACTGATAAAATGTAAAAAAAATAATTTGACAGACCACCTAAAAAAAATGAATGGAATTTTACAGCCTTTTTGCTGAATCAAATAATGTATATGAAAATAAATAATGTCAATGTATGACTTGTTTGACATTTGTTTTGAAAATAAAGGCAGCTTGGTTTTAAAAGCTCTGACATTTGTGTACATTGTATGTACAAACTGGTATTTGCCTTGTAGCTTCACATTCAGCTCATTCATGTGTGACAGTATGTCAATAGCAAACGCTATATCACAAAGTCAATCAGTGTCACTCAGCTTAGAGAAAGCGTCAGCTTTTCAAGTTGCTCTAAAAATAGATATTAATCCCGTTTTAGGTCTAACACATGTTAACATACTTTACCCAAATTCAGTGGCGGGCCATACGTTTCCAACCTAGGCCTTCAGTGATGTCCGACTTCAATGATTACCTCTCATAATACCATAATTTATGACATGACCATTGCTGGAGAAATACTATATAGAAACCCATGTACGCCCTACTTGGCATTGAATCACCACCAACAGTATACAAACCCCGTTTCCATATGAGTTGGGAAATTGTGTTAGATGTAAATATAAACGGAATACAATGATTTGCAAATCATATTCAACCCATATTCAGTTAAATATGCTACAAAGACAACATATTTAATGTTAAAACTGTTTAACTTTTTTTTTTTGCAAATAATCATTAACTTTAGAATTTGATGCCAGCAACACGTGACAAAGAATTTGGGAAAGGTGCCAATAAATACTGATAAAGTTGAGTAATGCTCATCAAACACCTATTTTGGAACATCCAACCGGTGTGCAGGCTAATTGGGAACAGGTAGGTGCCACGATTGGGTATAAAAGCAGCTTCCATGAAATGCTAAGTAATTCACAAACAAGGATGGGGCAAGGGTCACCACTTTGTAAGCAAATTTTCAAAAAGTTTTAGAACAACATTTCTCAACGAGCTATTGCAAGGAATTTAGGGATTTTACCATCTAGGGTCCGCAAAATTATCAAAAGATTCAGAGAATGTGGAGAAATCACTGCACGTAAGCGATGATATTACGGACCTTTGTTCCCTCAGGCGGTACTGCATCAAAAACCAACATCTGTGTGTGGAGGATATCACCTCATGGGCTCATGAACACTTCATAAAACCACTGTCAGTAACTACAGTCGGTTGCTACATCTGTAAATGCAAGTTAAAACTCTAGTATGCAAAGCGAATGCCATTTATCAACAACACTGAGGAACGCTGCCGGCTTCGCTGGGCCCGAGCTCATCTAAGATGGACTGATGCAAAGTGGAAAAGAGGTCTGACGAGACCACATTTATAAAAAACTGTGGACGTGGTGTCCTCCGGAACAAAGAGGAAAATAACTATCCGGGTTGTTGTAGGCGCAAAGTTCAAAAGCCAGCATCTGTGATGGTATGTGGGTGTATTAGTGCCCAAGGCATGGGTAACTTACACATCTGTGAAGGCAACATTAATGCTGAATGGTCCATACAGGTTTTGGAGCAACATATGTTGTGATCCAAGCAACGTTATCATAGACGCCCCTGCTTATTTCAGCAAAACAATGCCAAGCCACGTGTTACAACAGCGTGGCTTCGTAGTAAAAGAGTGTGGGTACTTTCCTGGCCCGCCTGCAGTCCAGACATGTCTCCCATCGAAAATGTGTGGCGCATCATGAAGCCTAAAATACAACAACAACACCCCGGATCGTTGAAAATCTCAAGTTGTACATCAAGCAAGAATGGTAAAGAATTCCACTTTCTAAGCTTCAACAATTAATTTCCTCAGTTCCCAAACGTTTATTGAGTGTTGTTAAAAGAAAATGTGATGTAACACAGTGGTGAACATGCCCTTTCCCAACTACTTTGGCACGTGTTGCAGCCATGAAATTGTAAGCTAATTAGTATTTGCAAAAAAAAAAAAAGTTTATGAGTTTGAACATCAAATACCTTGGCTTTGTAGTGCATTAAATTGAATATGGGTTGAAAAGGATTTGCAAATCATTGTATTCTGTTTATATTTACATCTAACACAATTTCCCAACTCATATGGAAACGGGGTTTGTAAATAACAGGTAATTTTTTGGCGCGTTTACAAATCAATAAGCCCGCATCAGCAATTAAAACATACTTTGTGTGCTACTGTCAAAAATGAAATTGCAAAAAACATATTAACGTGAAAAAATAAAGAAGTAAAATATGTTGACTCAATCTGTAGAACCCATTCGAGCTTGGATGTGTTGTCTTGTCTAATCATAATAGATGCAGACAAGGCGTGTTGGCTGAGTTCTTAAAGTGTACTCCACAAGGTTTTAATCAAAAACATCCCCCTGCCGGGATGGCTAAACGCCCCACATGCTTTTCACTACTGTGGAATGCTGGGAAATGGAGTTCTTATGTATATACCTATACACAAGCTCATAACATCACAATATATATCTGCCTTAGCCCAGCTACAACGCTTTACTGACAGCAACTCGTGATCTGATTGGCTATCGCAACTGTCTGTGAGATGTTTGTTTCCGTTCACTTACAGTGCACAGACGTCTGTTATTGATTCTGAAGGCCTTGGGCAGATTTTGTACAGCATGGCAACATAAGCTAGCTGAATTCTGATTGTATAAAAACTGTATAACCTTAAAACAACAGCACTGTAAGGAACACAATATGACATGAAGAGAATATCAATACTTTTAGATATTTAGGGAAAGCAAATAAAAACGTACTTTTATATTTAATTATGGTCATGATTTCTGGTTATTAGGCCAGCAGAGAAGGCCTTGTTGGCCCTGACAGCCCACCACTGCAAACTTAACCAGAGGACATTGGAATGGTAAACCAAGTCCTGGTGGTTGGCGTCAGTCTCTTCAAGAAATTTAATGAACTGACGATGGTGAAGTGCCCTCTCACGAATAAAGTTAACAAGCTTCATAACTACGTGATGAAGCTGCAATACAGACTTGCACAGTGCCTATTGGTGGATTTTGAAGTTTAAAAAAAGTACCTCAAGTTTGGGTGTTGTCTTCTTTCACCCTGTCCTGGATTCTTGTTTGTAACCCAATGTTTTTTCCTGTGAGTTTTGGCAACCCTTCTGTGGTAACGTTAGCTAGCTTATTCCAAGGCAGTTTGTGCTTCATGATGACTTTCATCACGCTGTTGAATAAGTCCTCTCCTTGTGTTTTTCCTTTTAGGGATTCCATGGCCAAAAACTCCTCCGTTATTTCAAAATTGTCATTAATTCCTCTGATGAAAATCAAAAGCTGAGCGGCGTCCCAAATGTCATTACTCTCATTCAGTGCCAGGAATATAATGTAAATGACTCTGTTTTATTGTTGAACTTGCTTAGTTAAGTCTTATTAATTAACTTCACACAGCGGGTCACTGTTTGTATTTGTTTATTTAAAGGACAATGTGCAGTTACATTAAGAAGATACCTGCACCAGATTTAGCGCCTTGCTAATCTCTATCCGTCCTTTTATGGTACATCTAACATCCACAATAAAATTACACAGCATTGAAAATACATAACAATAAATAAAATTACATAATGATAAACAATTTAAAATACAAGCACAACACATAGAGGGTATGTGAATTACAAATCAGTGGGCGGTCAAGTTGTAGTATTTTAGCAGCTTCATTTAAAGTGCAGCAGTTTTTATCAAAGTCCACATACTGTGCAGTAGCCATCGGATGATACCCATAAGGGTATCATTCAGTAGCCATATACCCATTTTATATTGCATATGTAAAAAGTTTGCGATGTTACAAGATTGGAATGGTACTCAGGCGGCCGTCAGACTGCTACCGCCAGGGTACCATCTGATGGTCAACTACCTGCCTGGTATTGCTAATGTGAGGAGGACTGGTGGCCTAAACGCCCTTTTTTGACTGCTTGTGAGAAGCTGTGAAAACTAGAGTTGTTCTTTAGATTATCTATATTAAGGGACGGCGTGGCGCAGTGGAAGAGTGACTGTGCGCAACCCGAGGGTCCCTGGTTCAATCCCCACCTAGTACCAACCTCGTCACCTCTGTTGTGTCCTGAGCAAGACACTTCACCCTTGCTCCTGATGGGTGTTGGTTAGCGCCTTGCATGGCAGCTCCCTCCATCAGTTTGTGAATGTGTGTGTGAATGGGTAAATGTGGAAGTAGTGTCAAAGCGCTTTGAGTACCTTGAAGGTAGGAAAGCGCTATACAAGTACAATCCATTTATCATTTATTTATCTGGGAGACCATTCAATTCTTTGATGGCTTGATATGAAAAGGCTGATTAGGAGAAGTCAGACTTTCCTTTTGGAACACTTCAGTCACCCGTGGATACAGACCTTAACACTGCTTATTAATTGCGAGCGTAGCTGTACATATATTTTAAGGGAGGAGGAGCTACATCACTTAAGATTTTCTTTACCCGGCATATATTGGAGAACCTGATCAGGTTTTCAAAGCTAAGTATTGCGTATTTGTCAAGTATGTTACAAAAGTGGTATCGCCTAGGCTTTTTATCAAGGGTTTACGTGCTTGATTATGTAATGATCTGAGATCATTTAAAATAGTCTGTTTGGCTTGAGGCCATGATGACATACAGTACAAGATATGTGATATGATCATTCCATTGAAAAACGATCTCGCTGCTTCCAATGATAAAAATCTCCTGATGTGCTGGAAGTTGGCAATGCTATATTTTAGAATATGACATACCTTTTTAACATCAATCCATGCATTTTCTACTGATTGTCCCGTTCAGGGTCGCAGGGATTGTGGAGGATATCTCAGCTGCATTCGCCACCTCATCACAGGGCCAACGCAACATTCACACTCACGTTCACACTCTAGGGTCAATTTAGTGCTGTCAATCTACCTATCCCCAGGTGCATGTCTTTGGAGGTGGGAGGAAGCCGAAGTACATGGAGGGAACCCACGCAGTCACAGGGAAACCATGCAAACTCCACACAGAAAGATCCCGAGCGCAAGATTGAACATGATTTTTAAAATCTAGTGTGGAACCAGTATCACACTTAGGTATTTATCTTCCTCAGCATTACTGATCATGTAACTATTCACACAGATGTTTGGGAGAACATTTTGGTTTAATTTGTTTGAAAAATAATTTGTGACAGTTTTATCTGTGTTGAGCGTGAGGCAGGACTTGTTCAGCCACTTTGCTGCTTTGGTCATTGTCTCGGATAGCTTAGCTGCAACCACACTTGCATCGGAGCCGTGAGTAAAGAGGACTGTGTTGATAGCATACATTAACATCCTAACAGATGGAGGGTGGGTCATTAATGTACAAACTGAAGAGCAGTGGCCCCAGAATAGAACTTTGAGCTACCCCTGTAGTACAGGAACTGAGCAGAGAAGTTGTGTTGTTTATTCTTATGCACTGGGAGCGATCTGTGAGCGAAGATGGAACCACTTCATAGTGTTTGTGGAAAAATTGAAATTCTGTAATTTTATTAGCAGCACTGAGTGATTAACTGTGTCAAACGCCTTACGTGGATCCAGGAAAACGGCCAACTTGAAAACAGCCAAATATGTAACATATTTTTAATTATCAAAGTGATCAATCAGCTGTTCCGCAACAATTTTTTCAATAATCTCGGAAACAACAGGGAGTATACTGATTGGTCTGTAGTTCTTAAAGTTCTTTTTGTTTCCCGATTTGAAAAATGGGTATTATAATGCAGTTTTGAAGGAGGATGGGAATACACATTCTTATATCGACTGGTTATTATGTAAGTTATTAGTCTTGCAAAAATCTCTTTGTGTTTCTTTAGTAAAAGTGAACCAAGTCCCCATGAGTCTTTAGCTTTTGAGTTTGAGAGAGAGGAGATAATTGAATTGACGTTGCATTCACTCACACATTCCATATTCATCAGAGTGAATTGTAGTACTCCTGTGAGACTACAGGCCATAGTCCCAGCAGAGTCAGTATCAATCAATCAATCAAGGTTTATTTATATAGCCCTAAATCACAAGTGCCTCAAAGGGCTGCACAAACCACAACGACATCCTCGGTAGGGCCCACATAAGGGCAAGGAAAAACTCACCCCAGTGGGACGTTGACAATGATGACTATGAGAAACCTTGGAGAGAACCGCATATGTGGGCCAACGTACCCCGACCCATAGGGGACCGAAAGCAATGGATGTCGAGCGGATCTGACATGATATTGTGAAAGTCTACTCCATAGTGGATCTAACGTAACCATGAGAATCAAGTCCAAAGTGGCTCCAATATAGTAGCGTGAGTCCCGTCCAAAGTGGAGCCAGCAGGAAACCATCCCAAGCAGAGGCGGATCAGCAGCACAGACATGTCCCCAACCGATACACAGGCGAGCGGTCCATCCTGGGTCCCGACTCTGGATGAGCGGTCCATCCTGGGTCCCGACTCTGGACAGCCAGTACTTCATCCATGGCCACCGGACCGGACCCCCTCAGCAAGGGAGGGGGGGACATAGGAGAAAAAGAAAAGAAACCGCATATCAACTGGTCTAAAAAGGCGGTCTATTTAAAGGCTAGAGTATACAAAGGAGTTTTAAGATGAGACTTAAATGCTTCTACTGAGGTAGCATCTTGAACTGTTACCGGGAGGGCATTCCAGAGTACTGGAGCCCGAATGGAAAACGCTCTATAGCCCGCAGACATTTTTTGGGCTCTGGGAATCCCTGGGAAGCAGTGCACTATCAACACCATGCATGGTGCGGATGGTGTTCTGCTGACCTCAACTGCGGTTGTTGTGGATAGGTGGAAGAAATACTTTGAAGACCTCCTCAATCCCACCAACACGTCTTCCTATGAGGAAGCAGTGCCTGGGAAATCTGAGGTTGCTGAGGTAGTTAAAAAGCTCCTCGGTGGCAAGGCCCCGGGGGTGAAAGAGATCCGCCCGGAGTTCCTTAAGGCTCTGGATGCTTTGGGGCTGTCTTGGTTGACAAGACTCTGCAGCATCGCGTGGACATCGTGGGCGGTACCTCTGGATTGGCAGACTGGGGTGGTGATTCCTCTCTTTAAGAAGGGGGACCGGAGGGTGTGTTCCAACTATCATGGGATCACACTCCTCAGCCTTCCCGGTAAGGTTTATTCAGGTGTAAAGGAGAGGAGGCTACGCAGGATAGTAGAACCTCGGATTCAGGAAGAACAGTGTGGTTTTCGTCCTGGTCGTGGAACTGTGGACCAGCTCTATACTCTTGGCAGGGTTGTTGAGGGTGCGTGGGAGTTTGCCCAACCAGTCTACATGTGCTTTGTTGCCTTGGAGAAGGCATTCAACCATGTCCCTCGGAAATTCCTGTGGAGAGTGCTCCGAGAGTATGGGGTATCGGACTGTCTTATTGTGGCGGTCGCTTCCCTGTACGATCACTGTCAGAGCTTGGTCCGCATTGCCGGCAGTAAGTCGAACACATTTCCAGTGAGGGTTGAACTCCGCCAAGGCTGCCCTTTGTCACCGATTCTGTTCATAACTTTTATGGACAGATTTTCTAGGCGCAGTCAAGGCGTTGAGGGGTTCCGGTTTTGTGGCCGCAGGATTAGGTCTCTGCTTTTTGCAGATGATGTGGTCCTGATGGCTTCATCTGGCCGGGATCTTCAGCTCTCACTAGATCGGTTCGCAGCCGAGTGTGAAGCGACCAGAATGAGAATCAGCACCTCCAAGTCCGAATTCATGGTTCTCGCCCGGAAAAGGGTGGAATGCCATCTACAGGGTTGGGGAGGAGACCCAGCCCCAAGTGGAGGAGTTCAAGTACCTAGGAGTCTTGTTCACGTGTGAGGGAAGAATGGATCGTGAGATCAACAGGCGGATCGGTGCGGCGTCTTCAGTAATGCGGACGTTGTACTGATCAGTTGTGGTGAAGAAAGAGCTGAGCCAGAAGGCAAAGTTCCCAATTTACTGGTCGATCTACGTTCCCATCCTCACCTATGGTCATGAGCTTTGGGTCATGACCGAAAGGATAAGATCACGGGTACAAGCGGCCGAAATGAGTTTCCTCCGCCGTGTGGCGGGGCTCTCCCTTAGAGATAGGGTGAGAAGCTCTGTCATCCGGGAGGGACTCAAAGTAAAGCCGCTGCTCCTCCACACCGAGAGGAGCCAGATGAGGTGGTTCGGGCATCTGGTCAGGATGCCATCCGAACGCCTCCCTAGGGAGGTGTTTAGGGCACGTCCAACCGGTAGGAGGCCACGGGGAAGACCCAGGGCACGTTGGGAAGACTATGTCTCCCGGCTGGCCTGGGAACGCCTCGGGATCCCCCGGGAAGAACTAGACGAAGTGGCTTTGGAGAGGGAGGTCTGGGATTCCCTGGTTAGGCTGCTGCCCCCGCGACCCAACCTCGGATAAGCAGATGAAGATGGATGGAATCACTAATAAGCCAGAGTCCCTTGAACGCAGATTTCTTGCCGGGACATATGGTACAATACAATCGGCAAGATAGGCTGGAGCTAGACCGTGCAGTATTTTATACGTAAGTAGTAAAACCTTAAAGTCACATCTTAAAGGCCTACTGAAACCCACTACTACCGACCACGCAGTCTGATAGTTTATATATCAATGATGAAATATTAACATTGCAACACATGCCAATACGGCCTTTTTAGTTTACTAAATTGCAATTTTAAATTTCCCGGGAGTTTCTTGTTGAAAATGTTGTGGAATGATGACGTGTATGCGTGACGTCATGGACTTTTAGGAAATATTAGCGCTGCGCACACACACAGCTAAAGGTGGTCTGCTTTAACCGCATAATTACACAGTATTTTGGACATCTGTGTTGCTGAATCTTTTGCAATTTGTTCAATTAATAATGGAGAAGTTAAAGTAGAAAGGTGGAGTAGGGAAGCTTTAGCCTTTAGCCACACACGGTGATTCCTTGTTTTGAATTCCCGGAGATTAAGCTTTACTATGGATCAGAGCGGTCAAGCGAACATGGATCCCGACCAAATGTCAACCAGCAGTTTTCGGGGAGAAAATTGTGGTAAAAAGTCGCCACTTACCGGAGAACAGCTAAGTTTGTGTCGTCCATACAGCTGCCGTCGACTTCCCTCAGACAATGGCCTCAAGACACCCGTGGACACACCCCTCCGACTATCAGGTACTTTTAAACTCACTAAAACCCTAGCAACACAATAGAAAGATAAGGGATTTCCCAGAATTATCCTAGTAAATGTGTCTAAAAACATCTGAATCCATCCCAATGCAATCGCCTTTTTTTTTAACTTTATTTTTTATTTTTATTTTTCTAGCCCTTCGCTATCGATATCCTCAAATACGAGTCTTTCATCCCTAATGGGGAAATTGTCGTTTTCTCGGTCCGAATAGCTCTTTTTGTTGGAGGCTCCCATTAAAAACAATGTGAGGATGTGATGAGCCCTCACACGGGTGACGTCATTGTCTGCGACTTCCGGTAAAGGCGAGGCTTTTCTATTAGCGACCAAAAGTTGCGAACTTTATCGTTGATGTTCTCTAAATCCTTTCAGCAAAAATATGGCAATATCGCGAAATGATCAAGTACGACACATAAAATGGACCTGCTATCCCCGTTAAATAATAAAATCTCATTTCAGTAGGCCTTTAAGTGCACAGGAAGCCAGTGCAGGTGAGCCAGTATAGGCGTAATATGATCAAACTTTCTTGTTCTTGTCAAAAGTCTAGCAGCCGCATTTTGTACCAACTGTAATCGTTTAATACAGCGTTTCTCAAAGTGTGGGGAATAGAGACATGACAGGTGGGGCGCGAGAAACGGGAGGAAATTAAACTTTAATTTTTTTTTTTTATTCTTAGATTTTTTTTTACAACCCCGTTTTCTATACAAACTGTTAATCACTTTGTGATTCTGTCTGTGAAATCTGCTATATAAATTGATGTGAATTACTTATTTTTCCTGTAGGCTTTAAATTTCTAGGTAGGAGCGAAAGTTTGACGGACGCAACAGTAACTAATGGGGGCGGGGCTGAGCGGAACAAACTTTTGCGCGGATTGGTAGCAGGCTAATCTGTGGACCACAATTACACAACATGGATAAATTGGCTTCATATAGAGTTGCATACAGAATTGCTCAATGCAAAAAAGCACACACAATTGCTGAGCAGCTGATTCTCCCCGCTGCAGTAGACATGGTGTCAGTCATGCTTGACGAGACAAGCGCAGCAAAATTAAAAGCTGTCCCACTGTAAAGCGATACAGTTGCGAGACGTATATGCGACATTGCAAGTGATCTTGAGGAACAACTCGTAGACCAGGGGACGGCAACCCGCGGCTCCGGAGCTGCATGCAACTCTTTGATCACTCTGATGCGGCTCAGCTTGTCACGGCAAGCTCAGCTTGTCATCCTGCTTGTCAAACCTCGGGACACGCCCACGGCCGCGCGCGTCTCCGTCCTGCAGCAGCCGCCTGCAGCTGCTGCAGGACAAAGACATGTGGGTGTCCAAGTTAAAGCGCCTGACAGCGGACCTTGAAGATGTTTCACGCCAGAAGGCCGTTCTTGCTCAGAATCACAAATGGTGTGATATTGAAAACCTCCCCAAACCAGACAAACTTGTGTTCGAAACTTGGAACGCAAGTATGCACTTGGAGTCCTGTCGATCTTTGGATCCACACATGCATGTGAGCAGGTGTTCTCCAACATGAACTTTATTAAAAACAAACATGGCACACGCCTCACAGATGAGAGTTTACACTCCTGTGTGAAGATAATGGTGACGTCATACAGCCTCGATGTGGAGACGCTGTGCTCTGCGGTTCAGGAGCAGAAATCACATTGACCAAGTATGATAAATATTTTAATTTCCTATAATTTTGCATATATTCACATTTTTTAATTGTTCAGTGAAATAGACATTTTACGGCATTTTTGGTTCTCTGCCAGTGAATAATTTAAGTTTGGCGTTTTTTTTTTTCATGACTACAAGGAGGACTTAAATAGACATTAAGTATTTTACTTAACCTTCAACCTTACGTCTTTTTCGGAGTTAAAACGTTTTTGTCACAATCCGCTACACGGATCGTTTATTGTTTTGCTCTGGATATGTTTTGATCACGTTTGGACTCTGCCGATCCCTTCAGTTGAACACTTCCTTGTTTACATTCGTCACCATGGCTACTTAATTACGCCTCCTGCACGCACTCCCGAAGCACACCTGTTTTGATTTATTGTGTTGTATTTAAGACCGCCTGCTACCTCAGTTCCTCGTCGGCAGTTTGTTTGCATCACGCAACAGTTACATTAGGTTTGTCTTTCTGTGTTCTCTCTGCTAAGTATAGCTTAGACTCCGCGTGCTCGGCTGTATGGACTTTTTGAACTCTGCCTTTTGCTCACGTTTGTGTTCTGCTTCCCGTGCGTTGGCACAGCTTTTCTTTCCGCGTTGTACAAGTGTTCTTTTTGTTGTATTTTATAATTAAAACCTGTTCCTACCTTCAATTCTGCCTGCTGTGATCCCGTGCATCGAGGGGTGACACTCCCCGCACATCCGTGATGCGGCGCTATCGTAACAGAAACTGGGGACCAGAAACGCGTCACCTCGCGTGGGATCCTCCAGAACTCCGTCCCCGACAAGCAGCATATCCGGACATATACTCCACCGCTCCAACCCAGGACTCTTCTCTAAGGGTTGGTACTTTGTTCACTTCTCCCGTTCCTAGTCACCATTTTGCTAGTTCTGTTAGCCCCACATAAGCTCCCGCATCCCCTGTCACTCAACGTGACGTCACTTCGTTCCCACCTCCCTATGAGGTCACTATTAACCCCTTGTTAGACTCTCCACAGACTTTTTTTTCGATGATAGCACCGACGATGAGTTTTTTGATTCAGAATATTCTCATTTGTCACACAAAGACCTGTTTTCTTTAAAGAAGATTTATAAGGACAATTATTGCACCCCCAATCCCAGTCACCCGCCAAACAATGACGTTAATTCTAAGATTAATTATTATCAGGACATTTTTCGCCACCACAGTTATGGTTTGCAGCTGTGCTACTGAGGTAGCACAGCTGCAAACCACTAAGCCACCTTGACAACCGGTCAAACCTCTCCCACCTCTATTCCAGCACTTGAAACTCCGGCCCATTAGACCTCCTCCTCCGGAGTTTCCCCCGGTTAAGCCTGCACTTCCCTCTAGTTCTCCACCACCTGTCTGTCGTCCTGGTAAACCAGTTAAGCCTCCAAAACCTCCTCCTCCTGTTTTCCGTCTTAATTCTAGTCCCACTCCGGTTCTGATTCAGAGTTCAAGTCCTAGCCGTCTTCCTAATCCATGTTCTCATTTTACTTGTCGACCGACTTGTAGATTGAGTCGTAGTCCAAGTCCTGGTCCGAGTTTTTGTTATAGTCTTGTTTCGAGTCCTGTTTCGAGTCCGAGTCCTGTCCCGAGTCTTATTTCTTGTCATCGTAATATTAGTTCTGATTCCCCTCGTGGTCTTAGTCCGAACCCTAGTCCTTATCCAAGTTCTTGTCCGAGCCCCAGTGTTACTGTAAGTCCTAGTCTTTGTCCAAGTCCTTGTCCGAGCAGCAGTATGATTGTTAGTCCCAGTCCTTACCCAAGCCCTAGTTTGACCGTTTGTCCTAGTTCTTGCCCAAGCCCTGGTATGACTGTAAGTCCTGGTCCTTGCCCAAGCCCTTGTCAAAGCACTAGTATGATTGTAAGTCCTGGTCCTCACTCAAGTCCTTGCCCGAGTCCTAGTGTTCGTCTTATCCCTCATCGTAGTCCTAGTCCTTCTCTCAGCCAGTCCCCTAGTTCTCCTCGGTGTGTCCCTGTGCCTGCTCCACGGCTGATACCCGTTCCAGCTCCGCGGCGGAGACCAGTACCTACTCCGCGGCAGATACTAGCTCCGGCTCCACCAGTACCTGCTCCGCGGCGAAGACCAGCTCCTGATCTTCTGCCGCCTTCTGCACCTGCTCATCTGCCGACTTCTGCACTTGCTCATCTGCCGGCTTCTGCACCTGCTCATCTGCCGGCTTCTGCACCTGCTGATCTGCCGGCTTCTGCACCTGCTCATTTGCCGGGTTCTGCTCCTGCTCATCTGCCGGCCTCTGCACCTGATCCTCTGCCGGCCTCTGCACCTGCTCCTCTGCCGGCCTCTGCACCTGCTCCTCTGCCGGCCTCTGCACCTGCTCCTCTGTCGGCATCAGCACCTGCTCCTCTGCCGGCATCAGCACCAGCATCGGTGCCTGCTTCGGCTGCAGCCCCCGCACCTTTGTCTGCTGCTGCCAAGCCTCCTCCACTCCGGCCACGAGTGTGGCCGTTCCCCGGGCGTCCCCCTCAACGGGCGCGTCCACCTACACGACGGCCGTGGCCCTACCCCACGCGTCCTCCCCGTAGGACGCGCCCGGGTCTTCGTCAGCCACTAAGGTGGCCTCTGCGATTCCGCCCGCCCAGACTGTGTTTGCAGCGACGTTCCACCCGCCGCCGGCACTTGTTGTGTCCCCGGTGGATTCGGGGACACGGTACATGCCGACACTCCGCCAAGTCCTCCCACCGCCCTCCCGTCACGTTTGGACTGTCTTGTTTTGGGAGGGGGTTGTCTGGATATTGGGTTTTTTGGGGCATCTGGGATCTGCCCCTTAAGGGAGGGGTAATGTCACGATCCGCTACACGGATTGTTTATTGTTTTGCTTTGGATATGTTTTGATCACGTTTGGACTCTGCCAATCCCTTCAGTTGAACACTTCCTTGTTTACATTCGTCACCATGGCTACTTAATTACGCCTCTTGCACGCACTCCCGAAGCACACCTGTTTTGATTTATTGTGTTGTATTTAAGACCGCCTGCTACCTCAGTTCCTCGTCGCCAGTTTGTTTGCATCACGCAACAGTTACGTTAGGTTTCTCTTTCTGTATTCTCTCTGCTAAGTATAGCTTAGCCTCCGCGCGCTCGGCTCGCGCTGATTGGACTTTTTGAACACTGCCTTTTGCTCACGTTTGTGTTCTGTTTCCCGTGCGTTGGCACCCCTTTTCTTTCCGCGTTGTACAAGTGTTCTTTTTGTTGTATTTTATAATTAAAACCTGTTCCTACCTTCAATTTTGCCTGCTGTGATCCCGTGCATCGAGGGATGACACTCCCCGCACATCCGCGATGCGGCGCTATCGTAACAGTTTTGTTGCATGCAAACATTTTATTTAATTTTTTCTGCAGTCGTTCATTGATTTCATAAACGTAACCCATCATAGTTTGTTTATACATAGCACAAAGCAAAAAGAAAACTTTATATGCAGTGTTATTTCATTTTTTTATTTTTTATGTTTATTTTATTTTATTTTGTAATTGTTTCGTCCTGTCCAGCTTCTCAGGCAAATCATATAGTTGATGTAGATGCCTATATCGGCTGTTCACATTTACTTTACAGAAGAGAAGTGTAGGATACTTCTCTTGTTGCCTTATTAAAATTTGACTTTACTAAATGTATTTATATTATCATTTGGTGCAGCCGGGCTGGAGCAGCAAGGGATAGAAAGAGAAAACAAAAGTAAGACAGAGGGGGAAATTGTGGGGATCAGAGGGGGATTAGACAGAAAAATATGGCATAAGAGGTGTTTCGCAACAGTGGTTAAGTAGTTATTTAAGTAACAGATCTCAATATGTGGAAATGAATAAGATTAAATCACAGCCAAGAAGAATAACTTGTGTGGTTCCACAAGGCTCGGTATTGGGACCTAAGTTATTTATACTCTACCTAAATGATATTTGTTCAGTATGTAATAAATTAATTTTTTTTTTTTTTTTTTCCGATGACACAAATGTATATTGTTCAGGAGAAGACTTGAAGGAAGTGTTGAGGATAATAGAGGTTGAGTTAATTCAGCTAAAAAAAATGGTTTGATATTAATAAGTTATCATTAAATGATAAGAAAACTAAATTTATGGTGTTCAGTGGTGCAAGGACAAATTGTGAAGCAAAATTCATATTAAATCAAGTGGAAATTGATAGAGAATATGAAACTAAATTCTTGGGAATAATAATTGATCATAAACTGTGTTGGAAACCGCATATTGAATATATAAAGGGAAAAATATCCAAATCTATTGCTATTCTTTATAAAGTAAGACACATGCTGAATAAGACATGCCTGCATATGTTGTATTATTCTTTTATTTTTCCATATTTAACGTATTGTGTTGAAATTTGGGGAAATGTTTATAAAACAAACATAGACCCAATAATAACATTTCAAAAAAGGGTCATTAAATTATACACAAAGCCTGCTACTATGAACATACCAATCCATTATTTATGAGTTCAAATGTATTAAAATTTTCAGACATTGTGTTTTTAAAAACAATGGAAATTATGTTTCGAGTAAAGAACAACAGCCTTCCAGCTTGTATACTCAGGCTATTTCATTTAAGAGGAGCAAACTATAATTTGCGGGGGATATCGATTTTTGAAATAGGTAAAGCGAGAACAAATATAAAATACAAATGTATTACAGTTTTAGGAGTTAAATGGTGGAACAAGCTCACTGATGAGGTGAAGACATGCACTTCTTTTGTGAGGTTTAAGAAAACCTTGAAAGGTGAAATAATTGAAAATTATAAAATATAGTAACAATTACTTTCATCCCATTGATTTTTTTTTAATTTTTTTTTACCTTGATGTTACAGGCAATCTAATCTTCAGTGAAGGTATAGACTAGGCAAATATAAGCTTTGACTTCAGCCTATTCCTTTTTTGGTCATTCTTTTTCTTTTCTTTCGTGTGTAAATGTGCATAATTGTATACATATAACATGTACTGTAAAACTGATCACACAAAATGGTTGATTGATTTGATTGATTATATGACCGAAATAAACTTATTTAATTCATTCAGTTCATTTATGTTTATTTACAATGTTGTATTACATGAATGTATTTCTGATGTTGTTGATGGACAGTAGGCTATGTTAATTGACAGTATGATGCACAGTTGCACTTCAACCCTACACTAAAGAGTAAAGATGAGAACTCTTCCAAGTTGTCTCCTTTGCTTTCTTTTTAGTTGCTTTACCCTATAACATCTGCATGACGTGAAATTATGATTGCTAATGTAAAAAAAAAAAAGTAAATTTTCAGAGTGCTGCCTTGGAGCACTTTTGTGTCCCCACCAATCTCAAAATCAAACCTACTCCCTTGTGAAGGACTACAGAAATCTGGAACCTGGCTGCTCATAAATCAGGAGAGAATGCCGGCCTCCCGGTATCAGACATAAGTTTGAAATGATTATAGTCTTCATCGTGTCCAACAATTGAAAGAGTTGGCCATTTCTTTGCTGTTAATTGTAAGATTGTCTTAGATTTAATGTTGAAGTGCTTAAACCTATTTTTCCTTTAGAAATTACATTCAATAATAATGTTATTTGATCATGCACATACAAATATTAATGAAGTGTTTGGATGTATTCACTAGATCTATGTATTCTTGGTTACAAAAATGGGATTCAAACACCACTGCTGCTGGGTTTGTTGTGTCATAGTGGGACTGTAGGGTTGAAAGGTATACTGCTACACATAAGGTATTGTGGTACTACTGAATAAAAAAAGTACTACTGCCTTTGGAAAATAAAGGTACTTCTTTATCATCCACATATGTTGACGTGCGGCGGTGACGTTCCTTTGCAAGGCACATCTGTGTGTTAAAACGAACACATTGAGCGCATACAAGCAGAAACAGTGTGGAGAGGAAAAATGACAAAAAATGGCATTTCTACTGGTTAATAAAGAGGGTGCGTGAAGCGTAATATGGAGGTATTTGGGCTTCAAAACTATCAATTAAGGTGATGCTTCAAACACGGAAGCGTGGTGCTGCAGGTGCTACTTTAAACGTTGAATGTGTCAATACAG
Source organism: Nerophis ophidion (assembly GCF_033978795.1). NCBI lineage: Eukaryota > Metazoa > Chordata > Actinopteri > Syngnathiformes > Syngnathidae > Nerophis > Nerophis ophidion. The sequence continues at coordinate 34,868,897 of NC_084613.1, forward strand.
CCTTGGAATCTTTGTTTCAAACCTAGGTAAAAACAACAAACATTCAGATCTGCACAAGGAGTTTAAAGAGTGCCAGGTGATACAGTTAACAGTTCCCCCCGTGTACGTATAGATACGTGGTTGAGGATACAGTTGTTTTGCTTGTTGAAAAGGATTAGCCCAGTTTAAACCGCCCACGTAATGTAAACTAATGTAAGTGAATAGTCTGAATTTTGTAACAAATCCCCACTATTTAATTTGTGTTTTATCTTTAACGACATTGCTCCATGTCGTATATGTGTACTGTGAGTCATAGTTTTGTTTTAAGTATACCTGTATACTGGTCCTGTGATTAGGTGCGACTTGTCCAGGGTGTACTCCGCCTTCTGCCCGATTGTAGCTAAGATAGGCTCCAGCGCTCCCCGCGACCCCGAAGGGACAAGTGGTAGAAAATGGATGGATGGATGGATACCTGTATACTAATGATTATATTTGTCTTAAAAAACACATCATACACTTTGTTTTTGGAATCCATAATATTGAAGTTTAATTATTTGGTGATTTTGCAAAATGTACAACAATTCTTCTCAACAAAAGAGGAGGAATATAACCTTAGAGAAAAATCTAATTCAAAACATATGTATACTTTTACAACACTTACAACCTTTAGTATATCAGTAGCTGGAAACAAATGATGGAATGGATTAATTAAAGAAGTGAAATAATGTACTCTACTCTGTGGACGAATTGGTGTCCAGCTACAACAGCACAATGTAATCACTGCAAACAGCGTGTGAGCTCAGAAATAGTGAAATTCAACATGTATTCTACACATTTTTAGAACATAAGAAAACATTAGTAACAATTCTCAGAGGGTAAAATAAGTCCTGGAAATGACTGGCTTAGAAAGGCCAAAGGTATAGATTTGTAAGTCCAAGTTAAAGGAAACATCAGGCTGTCTTATTTTAATGGATTTTTGACAATCTTTGTAAGCTGGATAACATTTGCTGTGGTCTGGAACAACCTGGCACACAAACAATTATCAGAAATGCAGCCAATATTACACACATATAATGTGACATGAGACATGCAAATATACATTAAATACACAGTGTGGTAATCTGAATGTTCCTTGCTCATTTCTGTTTTTAGTTGCACACCATATTTACTCTCTCTCTCTCGTCCACAGTATGGAGTGCAGCTGGCGCAGGGCAGCAGCACACACCTGAGGTTGATTAGGGTGGCCTATTTAACCTGGGTGCTGCCTGCCTGTGAGCGCCGGAACCTTGTGGTCACTGCTGCTACTCTTCGCATGTGTCTTTTTCGTCTCACTAGCAAACTCTCTAGTTTGTCTCGTGCATCTCACAGGTTTGCCTGTAATACCTAGCCTTGTCTAGCGCCTTTAGTTTTACATCCAGTTTATCTGTTTCACTTCTTTCACGAAGTATTTTTTCCTAGCCTCGTCTAGCGTTTTTATTTAGTACTTTGCTCCTCTGTTTTACATTTTCTCAGACAGTATTATTCCTAGCCTTGCCTAGCGCTTTTTGTTTAGTTTTGGTAATTTATCGTTGTAGTTTTTTCATGGTGTGTTTTTGTGCTTCCACCATCGCCTTTTGTTTTGTCTAAGTCATCCTTCCGCCAAAATAAAGGAAAAACACTTCTAAACAAACAGACGTCTCTACATCCTTGGGATCCACCCTACCAGCTCCTAACACCCACAGGACAAAACTAAAGGAACTTAATCTACCTGCAAATGAGGCATACTGATGCAATATGTACATACAGCGAGCCTAAACAGCATGTTAGCATGTATTAGCTTGCAGTCATATGCCTGATTAGCACTCCACACAAGTCAGTAACATCAACAAAGCTCGCCTTTGTGCATTCATGCACAGCATAAAACATTTGGTGGACAAAATTAGACAAAAAAGAAGTGGAATAAAACACATCTTTCTGTGGCAGCGTCGGAGAAAGTTGTACATGTAAAAAAACTGTCCACATAACTACGGTGAGTTCAAGGACCGCCAAAATTAGTAGGACAGAACGGAGCTCACCAAATACTGTCATCTGCAAAGGATAAACACAAAAATATTAAACAGTGGGATTTCTAACAATTAGGAAGGTTTGTGTTTGTCCTGGCCCTGCGATGAGGGTCGACTTGTTCAGGGTGTACACTGCCCTCTGCCTGATTGTAGCTGAGATAGGCTCCAGCGCTCCCCGTAACCCCAAAAGGGACAAGCGGTAAACAATGGATGGATGGATGTGTTTGTCCTCCTGCAGAAACCATATTAAAATAACAAATATTTCTTTTCCCCCTGTTTTTCTCCACTTTCAAACATTTTTGAAAAAGGTCCAGGGAGCCACTAGGGCAGTGCTAAAGAGTCTAAACAATCAGACGTCTCCCTGTATCAGTGCGGGTGATTTTTCCGCAACTTTTGGAAAATCTGCAGCAAAATCAGGCATTTTAGGACGCAACAGTAACAAAAAAAATCCTGCAAAAATCAGGGGGGACCCAATTTTTTTTTCCGTATTTTTTTTTTTTTTTTTTAACAAAAGTTTCCTTTAATTTGATTGTTATTGTTGTGTAGCAACAAACGAGAAACAAAGATATATTTTGGTTCAGCTAGTGTAGAATTTAATTTAAAAAGGCTTTCACTGACAAAAAAAAGAATAAGATTGCTTGTTGCATCTAACAATGTTGAATTTAGAACATATTTTGCATTCATAAATTTTTTTGTTCCGTCAGAATTTAATACAGTTATCAAAATATAAGAAATAGTTCTCAGACAAACAATATATTCAGGCTTTTGCAGACCACATACAATGATGTGGCGGTACAGATAGGGCCCCTGGATCCTGGGTTTGACACCTGTTAATTCGGGAATTTAGGCAAACACGGAGCCTATTTTATGACATTTTAAGTGTTGATTCTTACTTTGGGTTGAAACCTGTTGGGTAGTTTATGAGAATCATTTGCAAAAATGAATACATTGGCGTTATTTTATGTTCCAGAATTGTCCCTCCTGAGTGGCTGCCTCTGGACATCTTACTTGTGGAGATGAACTCATCGAAGGCAGTCAGGCTCACCTTTGTCCTGCTTTTGGCCGAGTCCTTGTTGCATGACATCGGGTGGTCCCCGCAGTCTGCCATTACATTGTTCAAGGTAACATCACACATTTAATTGAATTCATAAACAGAACAATAACCGTTGCTGAGTGAAAGCATGCACATTATTTATGAATGCACAGGTCACAAAATGAATTGTCAAGCATTCGAGTTTGTCTGAAATCTCATTGCAGTAAATAGGACATAGTGATCGGTTAAAATTGACTCAAAGTTTTTGAAGACCTCCTAAAAGCCTTTTTTGGCTGCAAACAGCCTAAAGTCCGGATTATGCTCATTCATCCCCTTCCAAACTCACCTGCCTAGCTTGATGAACACCTACAAAATATAACACCTTGTCTCACAGACATGTGGATTTCCTGTGGCTTTTCGACTTGTTCGGAGAAAGTTCAGCCCACCTTCGAGCGCCTTTTCATCTGATTTGTACTATACAAATTTATGTTTAACACTTGGATTACTTCCAGTTGCTATGATACTTCCTTTCTCCTAAATTAACATGAGCTCCCAAAAAAGGAAGCTAATAAGCTAAAACGTCAACAAGAGTTGTAGTTGTTCACTGAGTACTCTTTGGAAAACACCGCCTCTCGTGTTTGGACAGAGAATTACACAGGCTGATAAAGAGCTATAAATGGGATAGAGTAAATTATATTTTTAAAGGGGAACTGAACTTTTTTGGAATCAAGCTTTTGCTAGTGTTTATTTACAAGTTAGAATGCATACAAAAATAAAAACATATGTGAAGGGTCAAGCAGTAGAAAATGGATGGATGGATGGTTGTTCCTGCCTTATGAATGATGGACACAATTCCCCAAAAAGTGCAGTTCCCCTCTCAGAATGGTGTCACTGTGTTAAGATAAAAGTATATAGCAGGTTTTGTTAGTTCTTAATTTAGGAAGTATTAATTATTTGGAGGTTATGTCCGACAGGTGTCAAGCTACAAGCAAAGGATGTGATTCCACCTTTGGAACCTTTCATCAACGTATTTACCCTTTTTTGATGTTTCAGTGGTTCACAGGATATGATTGCATCAAACGATTCCTTCATTAAAATTTAATATTTAAGGATTGTATTTTGGAAAAAAATGCTTCCATAATAACTTTAAGTGTGAATGCTTGTTTTTTTCCAGGCGCTGACACGCAAACAACTTGACAGTCATGGCCGAGAGAAAAGAAGTGGTGAGAAATCTTTTTATGGCAACTAACCTAAAATGAGACGTGTGAAGTCTAGTCTATTGCTAATTTTAATACATTGCTTATTATATTTTTGCCTTCTTTATTTCTAATTATGTATATATGAAGAGTAACGATAACGATAACGCTTCAATCCTTTTGTGTTCACGCATATATATGTGTATATATATATATATATTAGGGGTGGGCAAATTAATGCGTTAATTACGAGTTAACTCATCAATCTATTAACGCCGACAATTATTTTATCGCACATTTGCGTATGGCGTCGAGGGGCTCTTGGTAAAGATGGAACATTTGGCAAAAATACCGGACAATTCTGCAAATTTCATGGCTGGCTTACAGCGTGGTCACTCCGGGATCACTTACGACCGCCAGACAATTCTGAATGTGGATAGATCGGGCCGTTTTGGACTGAATGACGCGTGCTTGCTAGACCGGCTAGCTAGCATGGGAATACTTTGCCGGCTACATCCAGCGGCCTGTGAAGCAGCGGAGTATATGTGTTGTCTGTCTATTTATGAATAATGCAGACGAGGAGTGCTGGCTGAGTTCTTAAAGTTTACTTTCAGAGCGTGCATATCACAACATACAAGATGCCGTCATGGCGACACACAACCTATACCGGGCTAATGCGCATGCTCGTCACTCCTGTTACATGCTGGGTAGGGTAGTTCTTTATTTCCCTGGCTCATAACATCCCAATATAGTACCATGTATATGATGCGTTCAGTTTATCAAAGCACCAAGCAAACAATCGGAAAATTCCCATCATATCAATTCCTAGATATGGTCATAATTATCTTAAGTGCACTATGCAGAATAAACACATTATTAATATTGCTAGTAAGGATAATTTGATCAAAAATTCCCTAAAACAGCCCACTACCTATCATATAGGTTTTTTTAAACATAAGATCCCTGATAAAAAAAATGTTTCTGCTGTTACCTCAGAAATTGCCTGTTCAGATGTTATGATTGTGGCTCAGAGATTTGTATGTAGATTATATTTATTTTACATAACAAACTGGATAACTTAAATACCCTGGCAGTGGCAATAAGCTTAAATGTTTGTATTTACATTTTTTGAATTGATTTTCATAAAATATGCTATTTAACTGCTACTGTTTAACAAGGACTGATTTAAATTGTGTTTGCACAACAAATGTTTTGGCGCTTTTGTTCATGTGGGAGAATGTTCCAATAAAGGTGCACGACACACTACTTTTGAATTCATTATTGGGCTTTGCGTATACAATGCAGTTAATGGCGATTAATCTCAGAAATAGTGCGATTAACTTCGATCGAAGTTAATCGCACTATTTCTGAGATTAATCGCCATTAACTGCATATATATATACACATACATATATATATATATATATATATATATATATACACACATACATATATATATGTATATATATATATATATATATATATGTTATTATTGTTATCTGTTAGTGTATATTACTATTGTAATGTTATATACTTATTGTCTAATATTTTCTATCATTCTGCACTTTGTACGACTGTTGAAAGTCTTAAGGGTCACCTGCTTTTTTCTGATTGTAAATACAAATGCAATTTTGCTCCACAGGTGTTCTCCAACGTCTGACCCCAATGGAAGGTATTTACATTCGTCCTTTCAAAATTATATTTACTCTAACACCTTTGTCACATAGTAAATATATGTACATGTAAAATAAAAATACATTTTAAAAATTATCCAATGAAAGGCTCTTATCTATTTTGTTAAATTGTACTGCTGACTTTTTTTTAGTTGAGTTGAGTTTGTTGAGTTGAGTTTATTTCAAACATGCATGCATACAACATGATACATCACAATCTCCAGTTTCTTTATTCAACATGTTCAAAAAGGAGTAGGAAGAAGCAGTGCTTATTTAATTATACCCGTTTTCCTTTACACAGCAGTTACTAAAACTTTTGATCGCTTCCTGTTCTCAATTTATTCACAATATACTCCACAAGTAATAACAGTAAAAATAAATAAATAAATAATAATTGGTGAAGTAAATTATATTTCATATGGTGAGATGAGTAAGATTATCTTGAAAATGAATGGATGGATGAGATAAATTTAGAATGTTTATCATGGTTCTTCTTCTTTGTACTTTGTAAACACTAAATTTTAAGAGTTGTTTGAAGTGGATCATATTAGTACATTGATTTGTTTGGTTAATCCATTCCATAACTTAATCCCACATATTGATATACTGAAGGTCTTAAGTGTCGTACGTGTGTACAAATGTTTTAAATATTATTTTTCTCTAAGATTATATTTCTCCTGTTTTGTTGGGAAGAATTGTTGTATATTCTTGGGTAGCAATTAATGATTTGTTTTGTATATCATTTTAGCTGTTTGCAAATTCATAATGTTGTGGGATTTCAGTATTTTTGATTCAATAAAAAAATGGTTTGTATGTTCTCCATATCCAACATTATGTATTATTCTAACTGATATTTTTTTTCCTCCTGGCATTTTTGTATGTGTAATGGAACCGAGTGGTAAAATATTTAAAAACTAATAAAATATTGCTAAATACAATATAAATGTTAAGAACCCAATGTAGTGAGAGCAACCGTCCCAAAATAAGGACAGATATTTATGCTCGTTCACAATTTATTTAAATTAAAAAAAATAAACAGTCAAGTTGAAAACACTAAAAATACCAATTGGTAAACAATATTATAGGTGAGTGTACAGCCGCGACAGGCATAGTGGGTCAGTGTCCTGGCTCCGCCCACTTCCACAGCGTCCTCCTACACACAGAATTAAAACCACAGAGATGCTCTCCGGGCTGACGTCACACTTACACTTACTTAGGACGGCATAGCGCGGTTGGTAGAGTGGCCGTGTCAGCAACTTGAGGGTTGCAGGTACGATTCCCGCTTGTGCCATCCTAGTTACTGCCGTTGTGTCCTTGGGCAAGACACTTTACCCACCTGCTCCCAGTGCCACCCACACTGGTTTAAATGTAACTTAGATATTGGTTGTCACTATGTAAAGCGCTTTGAGTCACTAGAGAAAAGCGCTATATAAATATAAGTCACTTCACTTCACACGCAAGGCAGGGTTTCCCCTGCCTCTGCTGTAGTTCCGCGTAGAAGTATTGGGTACGCCCACCCTTCTTGCCAGTCTCCGGTCATTCGCGGGACCTACGTGGTCTTACTCGTCCCGTCTCGCTGCGCCTCTTGGTCGCTCCCGGGGGTCACCGCAGGTCTCTGGGTCCCAATCGCTCCTGCTCACAGAACCACACAGCAAGCGCACAACGCAGGAGCCGCAAGCCTACAGCCCAAGGCAGTTGAACACCCCCACAGATTCACAAAGCACGACACTTACTTTGGAGGCAGGGTTTCCTCTGCCCCTGTTGTGGGCTTCTGGGGGTTCGCTCCGGTAGCCTACGGGGTCTGTTAGGTAGTCCTGGGGATTCCTTTCCAGCCTGCGTGCGTTCACCCGGTCCTCCTTCCAAAGTCTGTCGATCCTGTCTCCTTTTATGTGTCTAGTCCTAATGCTCCACAGGTGCGTCTGATTTCAGGTGCCGTTCGATTTGGCAAAGTGACTTGTAATGGGTTGTTAGGGCAACAAGCTAAAAAGGGGGCAACGTCTTAAAATACACGCAAAGTCCACAAGGAGTAAAAACATGCAATTAGAAATACAATCAAATTCCACAAAGTGTAAAAGCATGCAATTAACAATACAATCAAATTCTACAAATTGTAAAAACATGCAATTAAAATCCACAGCCATTAAAACACTCTAAGGCAATGAAACATAAAAAAATTAAAACCCCTACTTGTGTCCCATCACATATGTACTTATCCATTCTTTCAAAGGACTAAAAGTTCACGACAAAGCCCCAAATTTTGAGTGTGGTATTAAAAAAGATGTGTTTTAAGCCAAGGCTGGTCAAATTGAATGCAAACTGATGTCCAGTCATAAAGAAAGTGTTGTCGTGTCCATTGTGTTCCTCCTGTGCTTTAGTGGACGTTGTCCTCACAATTAATCTTCCAAGCAACACTGAGCCATCACAGATCATTGATCAACTAAGGATGTCCGTACAACAAGTGGATTTACCATCAAACTTCTCAGATGATGTCATGGTGACAAGACTCAATTTGACCACAGGTGACAATTGATTTCCATTTGTCTGTCACTCGAATATATCGCCAAGGTGTTAGTTCATGTTGAAAGATAATTTTGTTTTCAGTCTGCCTCTCAAACTCTACTGAAGGACAGCAGTGTCAGTGTGAGGAACAATATGCATGGCCATGTTCCCTCTGTGATGACTTTGGGGCCTGCAACAATGAAACTACAGAAACATGCGACTGCATTAATGGACTTCCTTCAAACGGGCAATTCTGTGAGCTGCAAACTTGTAAGTGCAGATTATATGAAACTGTAATATCAGTTCATCCAGCAACAGTCAATTGTATCATGTAGGGGACTGTATATAATTCAACTCTTAAATTGATAATTTGTTTTGTTAATGATTCATGGAATCTGATAAGTAATTTTTTAATTTTGCTTCACAGTTTTTGCCTCATGTCAACCACCAACGCCACCAACAACAACAGAAGGTATTGTATATGAGATGTATGACATCTTGTACATAATCGCATTAGTTGAATTCTACAAACAGAACGTGTTGTAATGTACATTGTTCTTTCCCTACAACAGTGGACATAGTCCTCACTTTTCCAGACAACGCCAACCCATCAGAGTTCATTAATCAACTGAGGATGTTTGTGATTACTCGGTCTTCACCAGAAAACATCACCAATGAAGTAGTATTGGAAAACCTAAATTTGACCACGAGTGAGCATATTTTATGGCACATTGATTTGTCCCTTCAACACTGGCTTATGTATTTGTATGTTTTTAAAAAGTTGATTGATTAATTTGATGAATTTTAATCCAGCCTGCCAGCCAAACTCTACTGAAGGACAGCAGTGTCAGTGTGAGGAACAATATGCATGGCCATGTTCCTTCTGTGATGACTTTGGGGCCTGCAACAATGAAACTACAGAAACATGCGACTGCATTAATGGACTTCCTTCAAACGGGCAATTCTGTGAGCAGCAAACTTGTAAGTGCAGATTATATGAAACTGTAATATCAGTTCATCCAGCAACAGTCAATTGTATCATGTAGGGGACTGTATTTGATTCAACTCTTAAGTTGATCATTCGTTTTGTTAATGATTCATGGAATCTGATAAGTAATTTTTTAATTTTGCTTCACAGTTTTTGCCTCATGTCAACCACCACCACCAACGCCACCAACAACAACAGAAGGTATTGTATATGAGATGTATGACGTCTTGTACATAATTGCATTAGTTGAATTCTACAAACAGAAAGTTTTGTAATGCCCATTGTTCTTTCTCTACATCAGTGGACATAGTCCTCACAGTGAATGTTCCAGACGACACCGATCCATCACAGTTCATTAATCAACTGAGGATTGCTGTGGTTACTTTGTTGTTACCACAAAACATCACTGATTCATTGATAAGCTTAGATTTGACCACAAGTGAGCATTTATTTCCATTTGTCTGTCACTCGAATATATCGCCAAGGTGTTAGTTCATGTTGAAAGATAATTTTGTTTTCAGTCTGCCTCTCAAACTCTACTGAAGGACAGCAGTGTCAGTGTGAGGAACAATATGCATGGCCATGTTCCTTCTGTGATGACTTTGGTCAATGCAACAATGAAACTACAGAAACATGCGACTGCATTAATGGACTTCCTTCAAACGGGCAATTCTGTGAGATACAAACTCGTAAGTGCAGATTGTAATATCAGTTCATCCAGCAATAGTCAATTGTATCATGTAATGGACTGGATTTGATTCAACTCTTCAGATGATAATTCATTTATTAATGATTCATGGAATCTGATAAGTCATTTTTAAATTTTGATTTACAGTTTTCCCCTCATGTCAACCACCAGCACCACCAGCACCACCACCAACAACAGAAGGTATTGTATTTGAGATGTATGACGGCTTGTACATAATTTCTTCAGTTGAATTCTACAAACAGAAAGTTTTGTAATGCCCATTGTTCTTTCTCTACATCAGTGGACATAGTCCTCACAGTGAATGTTCCAGACGACACCGATCCATCACAGTTCATTAATCAACTGAGGATTGCTGTGGTTACTTTGTTGTTACCACAAAACATCACTGATTCATTGATAAGCTTAGATTTGACCACAAGTGAGCATTTTTTTTGCCTACGAATTTGTCTCTTTAACACCAGCTGGTCTAACTGTATCTTTTTATAAAGTGTATTGATCATTTTGGTGAATTTGGATACAGCATGCTTCATAATGACTGCTGGAGTTCAGCAATGTCGGTGTGAAGAACAATACGCATGGCCATGCCAATTCTGTCAACGTTTTGGTTCGTGCAGCAATGAACTCACAGCAATCTGCAACTGCATCGATACACTTCCCCCGGATGGGGAATTCTGTGAGCTACAAACAAGTAAGTGCAGCTTGTATGAAGTGTTTATATACCTGTATGTAAACATTAAAACATTCAGGGCCTGAGTGTCGTAAGTTCCCAAAGTAACAAGTGCTAAAAAGATAGCAGGGAATACAAGTGGGTGTGTTGCAGGTGATGTACTATGATGGGATGCACAATTATTTGAAAATACAAAAGTGGTGCAGAAAATCAATCCATCCATCTTAAGCAGAGAAACCCGGACTTACCTCTCCCCAGCTACTTTGTCCAGCTCCTCCCGATGAATTCCAAGGCGTCGCCAGGCCAGCTAAGCAACACGGTCTCTCCAACGTGTCCTGGGTCTTCTCCGTGGCCCCTTACCGGTTGGACATGCCCTGATCACTTCCAGAGGGGGGCATCCGGGTGGTATCCTGACAAGATTCCCGAGCCATCTCATCAGTGCTCCTCTCCATGTGCAGAGACTTTTCACCGAGCCTCTTCCGAATGACAGAGCTCTTCACCCTATCTCTAAGGACGAGCCCTGTCACCCTACGGGGAAGCTAATTTCGGCCACTTAAATCCGCAATCTTTTCCCGTCATTCACAACCATAGATGAGGACAGGAACGTAGACTGACTAGTAAAGTGAGAGCTTTGTCTTCCGGCTTATTACAACTCCTGCGCTTGGAGCAAACTCTCATCTACAACCCGGAAATAATATTTCACCCTTTTCCGAGCAAGAACAATGGACTGATTCTCACCCCAGTCACTTCCCACTCAGCTGAAAACCGATGCAGTGACAGTTGAACATCACGGTTAGATGAATCCATCAGAACCATATCATCTGCTTCCTCTTATAATAACATTCCTAGGAATGAAGGTTTTGAAGGAATGAAGGTTTTGACAGAACGCCAGTGTGTCTTTTTTCCTAACAAAATACTGCACGCCCTACAAAAAGCTCAATCTCCATGCCCCGGTATCCCCCGGTGTTTACAGGTTTTTATGCCTGAACTTTTCATACATTGACAGACACACAGAAAAATCTCTCTGACGTCTGTCATTGCAGCGATTGCCTCCTTTTCGCCAGATTGCACGTACCGTCCAAACATGCTAAGTATAAACGCAAATAGAATGGCCGCAAACAGTTTCACGTTTGATAAATCACATTGTGAGTGCTAAATGATTATATTCGTATCCTCACAGTATTGTGTGTTGTAAAAATCAGCAACTATTTTCTGCATATACAAACCCCGTTTCCATATGAGTTGGGAAATTGTGTTAGATGTAAATGTAAACAGAATACAATGATTTGCAAATCCTTTTCAAACCACATTTAGTTGAATGCACAACAAAGATAAGATATTTGATGTTCAAACTCATAAACTTTATATTTTTTTTGCAGATAATAATTAACTTAGAATTTCATGGCTGCAACACGTGCCAAAGTAGTTGGGAAAGGGCATCTTCACCACTGTGTTACATCACCTTTTCTTTTAACAACACTTAATAAACGTTTGGGAACTGAGGACGCTAATTGTTGAAACTTTGAAAGTGGAATTCTTTACAATTCTTGGTTGATGTACAACTTAAATTTTTCAACGAACCGGGTCTTGTTGTCGTATTTTAGGCTTCATAATGCGCCACACATTTTTGATGGGAGACAGGTCTGGACTGCAGGCGGGCCAGGAAAGTACCCGCACTCTTTTACTACGAAACCACGCTGTTGTAACACGTAACTTGGCATTGTCTTGCTGAAATAAGCAGGGGCGTTCATGATAACGTTGCTTGGATGACAACATATGTTGCTCCAAAACCTGTATGGACCATTCACCATTAATGGTGCCTTCACAGATGTGTAAGTTACCCATGCCTTGGGCACTAATACACCCCCATACCATCACAGATGCTGGCTTTTGAACTTCGCGCCTATAAAAATCCAGATGGTTATTTTCCTCTTTGTTCCAGAGGACACCACGTCCACAGTTTTCAAATACATTTTGAAATGTGGACTCGTCAGACCACAGAACACCTTTACACTTTGCATCAGTCCATCTTAGATGAGCCCAGCAAAGCCAGCAGTGTTCCTTGGTGTTGTTGATAAATTGGTTTTGCTTTGCATATCAGAGTTTTTAACTTGCGCTTACAGATGTAGCAACCAACTGTAGTTACTGACAGTGGTTTATGAAGTGTTCCTGAGCCCATGTGGATATATCCTTTATACACTGATGTCTGTTTTTGATGCAGTACCGCCTGAGGGATCAACGGTCCGTAATATCATCGCCTACGTGCAGTGATTTCTCCTGATTCTCTGAATGTTTTGACGATTTTACGGACCATAGATGGTAAAATCCCTAAATTCCTTTTAATAGCTTGTTGAGAAATGTTGTTCTAAAACTGTTCGACAATTTGCTTACAAATTGGTGACCCTCGCCCCATCCTTGTTTGTGAATTACTTAGCATTTCATGGAAGCTGATTTTATACCCAATCATGGCACCCACCTGTTCTCAATTAGCTTGCACACCTGTGTGATGTTCAAAATAAGTGTTTGATGAGCATTCCTCAACGTTATCAGTATTTATGGCCACCTTTCCCAACTTCTTTGTCATGTGTTGCTGGCATCAAATTCTAGAGTTAATGATTATTTGCACACAAAAAAAATGTTTTCAGTTTGAACATCAAATATGTTGTCTTTGTAGCAAAATACAATGATTTGCAAATCATTGTATTTTGTTTATATTTACATCTAACACAATTTCCCAACTCATATGGAAACGGGGTTTGTACATGCATGCAAACACGCTGAATGATTATATTTACAGTATTATGTTTTAATAATCAGCATTTATTTTGCATATACATGCATACAAACACGCTGAATGATTAAATTTACAGTATTTTGTTGTAATAATCAGCATATATTCTGCATATAAATGTATGCAAACACACTGAAATATTATATCTACAGTATCTTGTTGTAATAATCAGTATATATTCTGCATATACACGTATGCAAACACATAATGTCAATAATGCCAAATGAGTCAACAAAAACTATTAGTATCAGCTTTGGGTTTTATTCCGCCAATCTTTGTCTTAAATGATAAATGGGTTGTACTTGTATAGCGCTTTTCTACTTTCAAGGTACTCAAAGCGCTTTGACACTACTTCCACATTTACCCATTCACACACACATTCACACACTGATGGAGGGAGCTGCCATGCAAGGCGCCAACCAGCACCCCTCAGGAGCAAGGGTGAAGTGTCTTGCTCAGGACACAACGGACGTGACGAGGTTGGTACTAGGTGGGGATTGAACCAGGGACTCTCGGGTTGCGCACTGGCACTCTCCCACTGCGCCACGCCGTCTTCTGGCCCGATAACCCTCCTGAGTCCAATAACTTATTTTGTCAGTCAACTATACAATTTATATGTGATTATAACAACATGATATGTAAAAATAAACGGTACACTTGGTAGAGAATAGAACTGGAACAAAAAAACAAAAAACGTAATGACCTGACACTTATACCACACTTGGTACTACTAGGTGTAATAGTTTTTTAAATAAACACAAACATGAGTGTCATGTTTTTCCCTACAGGTGACTCTCTATGTCTACCTAATCCAGCAAACATCACTACGACAGTCAATTCTATGACAAGCATGCCTGCAACAAGCTCTGGTATTGTATTTGTTCTACAATTCCTATTAGAATACAGTCAATGTGTATAAATAATGCATGTACAAGAAGTCTTCAGTCTGCACACAAGTTCTGTTCCTGGTTCACTTTTGGTGAAGTTGGAATGTTGACCTAAACTCGTCCTAAATTTACACCTAAAGTATCAGTAGAGTGTAAAATCAAATCGACTTTAAATGAAAATGTGTGTTTTGTTGTATCCATTCAACCATATCCAATTCTGTTTGGAATCTGCAAAGTATGTGAAAATGTAACCCATATGTCACAAAATGACACACATTTAGTCGGCTATTTTGAGTATTCCACTCGGAAATTCCCTCGGTAATTTCCGTAAATTGACGTCACAAGGGGAACGTTTCTGCATTCTGACCATACTAATAGATCAGTCATACTGGAAATACCCAAAAATGTGAAAGAGATGTGCTGTTTATCATTCATAATCGTTATGTTGGACAAGTACACATTTGTTTAACTTTTTGGTAAATAAATTAATGGTAAATAAATATTTAAAAATTGATTCCATTTCCATTCTGACCTGAAAATTAACCAAATATGAGTGATATTGTTATTATAACTGCTAACGCAGACAGATTATTTTCGCCCCTCATTGATAGCAGTGAGCTAATGTTAGCTTACACTGCTATTGTTATCACACTGAGCCGGCGGTTGCTTCTGCTTGGTCTCAAACTTGCTAAAAGCATATTCTAGATTAAAGTTCATGCATCTCTCACCTGCTAGTAAACAAAAGTGGCCATGGACCGACAGGCTTGTCCACCTTCACAGACGGCAAAAAAGACAGAAAAAGACTCTAGTTGCCACAATTTTTTTTAACCATTTTTGAGGATCGTGATTGATTCTTCATTTAAACGGAATTATGTGTGTGTGCCGTTGGTCGGCATCCCAGCGAGAGTGGAAATATTACAGTAAGTGTTTGCTTTATTATGGTTTATTATTGTTTATTTGTTAGTTTGTATGTTTAGCACCTAGCACTTCAACTCATGCTTTTGTGTCACAATGAAACGGCATCCATCACTTGGCTTCTAAAACTTATTGCTCATCCTCTGTGTGGTCTGTCTCAAAAATATAAGGTCCTGGATCATAATTGTTCCCAAAGTAATCGTTGGCTCTCACAAACTCTGCTTGATTAGCATTGTTGTTGATCTGTGGTTCCTCCTCTACGTCATGCGAGCATGTGACTGGCTTCTCCATTATCTCGAAATGGCTCGGGAATCTCTGTGAGACTAAGCCTATTTTAATCATATCTATTTATTTGCACACTTTGGAATTCTTTTGGTGTCATGAATCAGATATGTATGATAAAAGCTTCAATATACAGTAGAGGCAACTTGTTTTCCCATTCTACTGGCACTTTAAGTCATTCACATTGTTCACAAAACGCACAAAGGACAGATTAAATATTTGTATTACAATATATTTGGAACTAAATATTCAATGTTTGCCCTACAGTTTCAGCTCCAAATCCACCTCCTCCAATATCCAATACTTTAGATGGTACGTATTTTACACCGTGACTTCATCTCACGAGACTCGATGTACACGTTTGTACAGAGAAGCTCTCTCTGTTTTTTAGTCCTACCGGTGTCGTTCACCATTGACATGAACTTCAGCCCAGAGTTCAACAACATGGACAACTTTGTTAACATGATGGTTAATGAGTCAGTAAGTACATGTGTCCCCATCACCTGACACGGACATGTTTATTGAGTAAACGTGTTTCTTATACTCACCGTCTCCAACAGATAACGACACGAGCTCCAGAGTTCATCCAAAACTTGGTGTCAGCAGAGCTCATGAACTTCAGGTATTTTTCATTTTTGTCTTTGAAATATCTAGTTAGTCCTGAGAAAGATGTGTTGTTCCACTGAAGCTCTTCAGTGTGTCTACTCTTGTATTTATGTTTTTATATATGTTTTATTGCCTAGGCATGTATTGTGTCTTTGGAAAGCTTGTCTGTTGACATTCTTATTATTTTGGCCCACATGCTACCGTAGACTTTCAGAATTTATCAGTTGCAAATATTTTCCATTGCTTATTGATTGTAAATTAATTTGACTTGAAAGCATTAGCTACACCGTAATGTAGAAACAACTCCAAACTTAGAGCTTTTTACTGATACCTCACTTGAGCTAAAAGTGAAGTGAAGTGAATTATATTTATATAGCGCTTTTTTCTCAAGTGACTCAAAAGCGCTTTACATAGTGAAACCCAATATCTAAGTTACATTCAAACCAGTGTGGGTGGCAATGGATGTAGGTGGGTAAAGTGTCTTGCCCAAGGACACAACGGCAGTGACTAGGGTGGCAGAAGCGGGAATCGTACCTGCAACCCTCAAGTTGCTGGCACGGCCACTCTACCAACCGAGCTAAACGGTTCGTTTCAATAGCCACGACAGCCAATCAAATTCCATGATTGAGACAACACCAGCCACTCTTGTATGGTGCGTTGACCGGGCCAGTCACATCTGAGCCTAAACACCCAAGACGATTGTCCATTTTTTTCTGACTTATAAAAGTTGTTACAATGTTGGATAATTGTCCTAAAAAATGCCAAATCATCAACAAAAATCCATGCCTGGGTGCCAGCTTGTTGAGAGGGAAAAAGCAGATGACGCTATTTGGTGCCAGGCCCAAGACCGGAGGCCAGGGTATCTGAAACAGAAATCCAAGTGAGAATGAAAAAAATAGATTAAACGTAAAAAAGGTGAAATCAATTAAACAAAAATCAACCAATAAAACAGATGGAACAATGAGAAGGGGTTAAAAGCAGCCATCTTTAAGTTATTCTAATATAATGACTCTAATTTGTCTGTTTTTAATAGTTCTGGTAGCACCATCGTTAACTTCAACCTCACTGCAAATACGATTATTGAAGACTCGAATGTTGAGAACCTTTTGACCGCAATATTTAATGACCTGCGGGACTTGTTTCCTTTGGTGCTCGACGGTAAGTAATTTTTCATCAAACTATTCTTTCAGCAGTAGAACAAATCCATAGCCTGTTCTCTTTTCTTTTGAAGGTGTTGAGCCCTTAACTTTTCGGCCAGCTGAAATATTCATTGAGCAGACTCTGACTGTGATCTGTGGGCCACCACCAGCTGATGCGGTATTTAATGAACCTATTACAGCTGAGTGGCATCTTAATGGGGAAATAATAGCAGTAGACGCCCAACACAGCATTTCAACAGGTGGTCGAATGTCAACGCTTACTATCTTGAACTTCTTTTTTACTGACAATGGTAAGAACAACTCTACATTTTCAAAATAAGTCATCACATGACACCTAACTGCATTGCATATTTATTTTTGTGGATCTGACTGGTGGATATGTGCTTTAAACACGAACATTTTTTATTTCAGGAATCTATGAATGTCGGCTGACTGATACCCAAGCTATTTTCCGGCAGCGTTCTCCCATATTTATGCTGAATGAAACACCACGAATCCAAGTACGGCCGCTTGAAACGAGTATATTGTGTCAGGTCGGGCAAACAGTGTCATTGGCGTGCTCAGTGCAGGACCCCTACATCGTGGAGTTTGACGCTGCAACCAGTTTCGGTAAAAGTCAAACACAAAAGTCTGCAAATGATATCATGTATGTGTAGTATTATGACAAAATATTTGCCCTGGGCATATCTTCTCAGGCAAATCATATTGTTGATGTAGAAGCTGTACAGATTTACTTTACAAAAGAGAAGTGTGGGATACTTCTCTTGTTGTCTTATTTGTCTTTGACTTTTTTAAATGGATTTATATTATAACTTCACGGTGGACTTCACGGTGGAAGAGGGGTTAGTGCGTCTGCCTCACAATACGAAGGTCCTGCAGTCCTGGGTTCAAATCCAGGCTCGGATCTTTCTGTGTGGAGTTTGCATGTCCTCCCCGTGAATGCTTGGGTTCCCTCCCGGTACTCCGGCTTCCTCCCACCTCCAAAGACATGCACCTGGGGATAGGTTGATTGGCAACACTAAATTGGCCCTAGTGTGTAAATGTGAGTGTGTATGTTGTCTGTCTATCTGTGTTGGCCCTGCGATGAGGTGGAAACTTGTCCAGGGTGTACCCCGCCTTCCGCCCGATTGTAGCTGAGATAGGCGCCAGCGCCCCCCGCGACCCCAAAAGGGAATAAGCGGTAGAAAAAATGGATATTATAACTTGGCAAAGCCGGACTGGAGCAGGGGGGGAAAGAAAGACAAAAAAAAAACGAAGGCAGAGGGGGAAATTGTGGGTACAAGAGCGGGGAAAGATAAAGATACGACAACAACAACAGAACAGCATCAGCAAATGGGATTTGTACAAATATGATAATAAAAATGATAGCAAAGAAGCAGTTAGTGAAATAAATATTAATTACACAGAAATGACAATGAGCATTATTACACTACAACAGGAACATGAAAAATACCAATAGAAATAGCACTATTGATAATGAACAATAATATTGATAATTACCTCTATTATCAACAATGCAATTCTTTCAATTGCAACAATACATATATCTAATGATCACTTGATATACAAAATAAAGGAGATAAATGGAAGGGAAGAAAGAGAAACAAACTGTATTAACCTTGTAGATTGTTGTAGTAACAATAGGTTAAGCACACACACACATGCACACACACACACACACACACACACACACACACACACACACACACACACACACACACACACACACGTTATCATTTGGACTGGGGGACCAAATTTTTCATTAGCACTTGTGGAGACAAGGTAAAAATATATATATTTTAACTAAGGATGATACCATACAGAATTATAGTGCTAATAATGTCAGGATAACACGTTTTACTTTTCAAGAAAACTCATTTAACCTTTCATTTTTACTTTTCTATTGTGAACAACATTGAACATTATTAACATTAAAAAAAAACTGTTCTATTTAACCAGTCTTGCTGATTATCTCTTAATGTACTATTTTAGATGCAATCTTCTTTTGTAGGCCATAATGCAGTTGTACACGTAGAACTTCAATGCTTGCCATTCCCGGTTTTGGAGAGCTTCCGGTTCTGCCCTCAAACATTTTAAACAGTCACTCTTTCCTGGTACAATACCAGAAGGAATGAATCCTTTCATGTGCTTCTCGACAGCCTTCACCTCTTTCTTTGTCAAGGGTCCCCTTTTCTGGGCAGCTTTACCTGCAAGTGACCCTACAGGACATGGATAGTGTCTTTCCTCTCTGGTGATATCTTCCCCTTCAGTTTGCACAACACATTCTGTGGTACACATAACATGTTAAGCTAAAAAATGAGTTTAAACCAGAAAAATTATTATTAATTAACAAATTTCAGCTCACGGATTGTGTTCTTCCTCTCTGGTGATATCTCCATCTATAGTTTGCACAACACATGCTGTGGTACACATAACATGTTAAGGGCCTACTGAAACCCACACTACCGACCACGCAGTCTGATTGTTTATATATCGATGATGAAATATCAACATTGCAACACATGCCAATACGGCCGGTTTAGTTTACTAAATTGCAATTTTAAATTTCCCGCGGAGTTTATTGTTGAAAACGTCGCGGAATGATGACGCACGCGCGTGACGTCACGGACTGTAAGGAAATATTAGCGCTGCACCACTCGCGGCTAAAAGTCGTCTGCTTTAACCGCATAATTACACAGTATTTTGGACATATGTGTTGCTGAATCTTTTGCAATTTGTTCAATTAATAATGGATAAGTCAAAGTAGAAAGATGGAGTTGGGAAGCTTTAGCCTTTAGCCACACAAACACACAGTGATTCCTTGTTTAAAATTCCCGAAGGTGAAGCTTTACTATGGATCAGAGCGGTCAAGCGAACATGGATCCCGACCAAATGTCAACCAGCAGTTTTCGGTGAGAAAATTGTGGTAAAAAGTCGCCTCTTACCGGAGATCAGCTGAGCTTGCGCCGTCCATACAGCTGCCGTCGACTTCCCTTAGACCAGTGGTTCTCAAACTTTTTTTTTCATCCCCCACTTTGGACAAGGGGGAGTTTTCAAGCCCCACCTGCCCCCATCGCCCCAACAGAACGCTAATGCCAAGCTTAACATTTCCAAATTTATTGAACATCAAGTAACATCAAGTTGTAAACACTCAAACTCAATAACATAAAATAACATCATGTTCAATGATAAATAAAATAACTTGCATCAAGTTCAATAATAAATGAAACAAAAGTGTTGTAACTTGCATCAAGTTCTATAATAAATCAAATGAAAGTGTTATAACTTGCATCAAGTTCAATAATAAATCAAATAACTTGCATCAAGTTCAATAATAAATCAAATAACTTGCATCAAGTTCAATAATAAATGAAACAAAAGTGTTATAACATGCATAAAGTTCAATAATAAATCGAATAACTTGCATCAAGTTCAATAATAAATCAAATAACTTGCATCAAGTTCAATAATAAATCAAATAAAAGTGTTATAACTTGCATCAAGTTTAATAATAAATCAAATAACTTGCATCAAGTTCAATAATAAATAAAACAAAAGTGTTATAACTTGCATCAAGTTCAATAATAAATCAAATAAAAGTGTTATAACTTGCATCAAGTTCAATAATAAATCAAATAACTTGCATCAAGTTCAATAATAAATCAAATTACTTGCATCAAGTTCCACAATAAATAAATTAAAAGTGCCACTGTTTCGTGTTTTGATAAAATTTACCGCGCTCACAACATCTGTTAAAACCTCATTGAGTTCGGGGCTGAGGTGCCTTGACGCGAGTGCTTCCCGGTGAATGACGCAGTGTGTCCAATGCGCATTTGACGCAACCCTCTTTATTAGAGCCTGCTGCCCGTCTCTTGACCCTGCCATGGTCTGTGCGCCATCAGAACAAAAGCCCACACAGTTTTCCCATTTCAAAGTCGTGTTCTTTGAGGAAACTGTCTATCTTGAACAGCTCATAAGCAGTGGCTCTATGTTTTATGTATTTCCAAAACAGTAAATCCTCGCACAGTGACTTGCCATTCACAAAGCGGACGTACGCGATGAACAGGCAGTCTTTATTGCTGTCAGTAGCTTCGTCCACTTGTAAAGAAAAACGACTTTATTTTAATTTGTCTACGACAGGGGTCGGCAACCCTTACCACTCAAAGAGCCATTTTGACCCATTTCACAAATTAAAGAAAACAATGGGAGCCACAAAACTCTTTTGAAATTTAAAATTAAATAACACTGTCTAATCCCCCCCTGATCCCCACAATTTCCCCCTCTGTCTTCCTTTTTTTCTCTTTCTATCCCTTGCTGCTCCAGCCCGGCTGCACCAAATGATAATATAAATACATTTAGTAAAGTCAATTTTCAATAAGGCAATAAGGGAAGTATTCTACACTTCTCTTCTGTAAAATAAATGTGAACAGCCGATATAGGCATCTACATCAACTATATGATTTGCCTGGGAAGCTGGACGGGACAAAACAATTACAAAATTAAATAAAATAAAAATTAGAAATAAAAACACTGCATATAAAGTTTTCTTTTTGCTTTGTGCTAAATATAAACAAACTATGATGGGTTACGTTTATGAAATCAATAAACGACTGCAGAAAAAATTAAATAAATTGTCTGCATGCAACAAAACGTTTTAACTCCGAAAAAGACGTCGGGTTGAAGGTTAAGTAAAATACTTAATGTCTATTTAAGTCCTCCTTGTAGTAATGAAAAAAAAAAACGCCAAACTTAAATTATTCACTGGCAGAGAACCAAACATCTCGTAAACTGTCTATTTCACTGAACAATTAAAAAATGTGAATATATGCAAAATTATAGGAAATTAAAATATTTATCATACGTGGTCAATGTGATTTCTGCTCCTGAACCGCAGAGCACAGCGTCTCCACGTCCGGGCTGTATTACGTCACCTTTATCTTCACACAGGAATGTAAACTCTCATCTGTGAGGCGTGTGCCATGTTTGTTTTTAATAAAGTTCATGTTGGAGAACACCTGCTCACATGCATATGTGGATCCAAAGATCGACAGGACTCCAAGTGCATACTTTTTCATGTTCACATAAAAGTCGGGGATAGCGTTGCAAGTTTCGAACACAAGTTTGTCTGGTTTGGGGAGGTTTTCAATATCACGTCATTTGTGATTCTGAGCAAGAACGGCCTTCTGGCGTGAAACATCTTCAAGGTCCGCTGTCAGGCGCTTTAACTTGGACACCCACATGTCTCCATCCTGCAGCAGCTGATGGCTGCTGCAGGACGGAGACGCGCGCGGCCGTGGGCGTGTCCCGATGTTTGACAAGCAGGATGACAAGCTGAGCTGGCCGTGACAAGCTGAGCCGCATCAGAGTGATCAAAGAGTCGCATTCAGCTCCGGAGCCGCGGGTTGCCGACCCCTGGTCTAGGAGTTGTTCCTCAAGATCACTTGCAATGTCGCATATACGTCTCGCAACTGTGTCGCTTTACAGTGGGACAGCTTTTAATTTTGCTGCGCTTGTCTCGTCAAGCATGACTGACACCATGTCTACTGCAGCGGGGAGAATCAGCTGCTCAGCAAGTGTGTGTGCTTTTTTGCATTGAGCAATTCTGTATGCAATTCTATATGAAGTTAATGTATCAATTTTGTGTAATTGTGGTCCACGCATTAGCCTCTGCTACCCATCCGCGCGAAAGTTTGTTCCGCTCAGCCCCGCCCTCATTAGTTACTGTTGCGTCTGTCAAACTTTCGCTCCTACCTACAAATTTAAAGCCTACAGGAAAAATAAGTAATTTTCACAGACAGAATCACAAAGTGATTTACAGTTTGTATAGAAAACGGGGTTGTAAAAAAAAAAAAATGAGAATAAAAAAATAAAATAAAATTAAAGTGGAATCTCCTCGCGTTTCTCGCGCCCCACCTGTCATGTCTCTATTCCCCACCAGTGGGGCGCGCCCCATACTTTAAGAAACGCTGCCTTAGACACTGGCATCAAGACACCCGTGGACACACCCCTCCGACTATCAGGTACTAGTAAACTCACGAAAACACTAACAACACAATAGAAAGATAAGGGATTTCCCAGAATTATCCTAGTAAATGTATCTAAAAACATCTGAATCCGTCCCAATGCAATCGGCTTTTTTTTAACTTGATTTTTGTTGTTTTTTTTCTAGTTGTTCGCTATCAATATCCTCAAACAGAAATCTTTCATTCTCGCTCAAATTAATGGGGAAATTGTCGTTTTCTCGGTCTGAAAAGCTTTAGCTGCTGGGGGCTCCTATTAAAAACAATGTGAGGATGTGAGGAGCCCTCACACTTGTGACGCCATTGTCTGCGACTTCCGGTAAAGGCAAGGCCTTTTTATCAGCACCAAAAGTTGCGAACTTTATCGTCGATGTTCTTTACTAAATCCTTTCAGCAAAAATATGGCAATATCGTGAAAAGATCAAGTATGACACATAGAATGGACCTGCTATCCCTGTTTAAATAAGAATATCTTATTTCAGTAAGCCTTTAAGTTTACAAATGAGTTCAAACCAAACAAACAACAAATATGACAACTTACCATTTGGACCAATTGTGATTTCATCCAAGTTCTGTCATGATCTGTGGTCTAGATCATGTTATGGTTAGTTATTTTCTGTTAGTTTTGGACTCCAATTGTTCCTGTTTTTGTGCACCCTTGTTTGTTTTAGTTACCATGGCGATTTCACCTGCCTCATGTGTTCGGTACGCACCTGCTCTAATCAAGAGACTTTTATTTAAGCCTGTCTTTGCCAGTTTGGCTTCATTGTTTGTGTCACACCTTTTTCAAGTATGTTTTTTGTTCCATGCCATAGGCTATGCTAAGTCTAAGCTTTACGTTTGTTAGGCACGCTTGCCTTTTTGTTGGTTGCTGTATGCTGTGGACTGCCTGTATTTTGGTAGTTGGGTGATTTATATTAAATACATCTAATCCTACCTTCACACCTTCGTCCAGAGCAGCCCCTCTTGCATTCCTGGGAGAACAATCCTCTCATGACAAATTATTTCCATGGAACTCTAATAGTCGACCTTGCTCGAGTGTCATCAAGACTTTGCTGATTTTTGCCAGCTGCAATCTCTTTTCCGGAAGTCTATAGAACTCACGATGGATTCTAATATCATGGCCAGGACAGTTGGCCAGCTGGTCCATCTCTCTCATGTTTAGCATAGTTAAAAGGGTGGCAGCATATTTTCGTAGTTTTGTGGGTAGTAAGCGAAACAGAACACTTTGCATGACATGCTTTTGCATAGTCTTCTATGCAGTCAGAACCACGGAAATGTGTCATCGCTATGGGTCTTGCAAACAGGTGAGTGTTGTCTTTGAGAAGCCCACAAGTTTCCCTGTACTTGATGAGAAGTTCTAATGCACACACCATTTTTGGAGTCAAGAGAATAGGAACAGGTCTCCCTCATTTTCCCCTGTTGACAATCCTTGAAAAATATCTGCAGAGTTTTTTTCCACTTTAGAGAGAGCCCAATCAACATCTCTGGGAGGATCAGTTGTGTCTCTTGACAAAAAAGCCAACAGGGGCATGGCTGCTACCTCTCCTTCTCTTTGTCTGTTAAAAAGGATGATCTGTGTCAAACATACTTTTGCAGGTCTGACCAGTCCTTTTGTGGAAGAATTTTCAGATAGCGCACTGCTGCACTCATCATACATTTGATTGAGAAACTGATGCAATTTTTGAACATCCTCAGTGAAGGGCATAAGTTGTGGTACATTCCACTTTTTTTCGGCTATATTCCTCAGAGCTGTTGCAGAGATCAACTCGTTCCACTTCTCACGATGGACATTTTTGAACTGAGTGGCATTCCTGACCAAATCTTCATTGTTGTTTATTAAACCTTGTGCTTTCGAGAGTTTGCTGACTTTAACCAGGGAATTACCAAATTTAGTTGTTAGTGATGGAATGCAGAATTTGTTTGCGTCACTATCATAGCCACAAGTACATTTGACAGCTTTGACCATCTCCAAGTAGTTCTTACGATTCACAACATCCTCCATTTTTTTCAAGGTAGTTGCTCTCCTGGCATTATGAATTAGTCTTCCTAATTCCCGCATCTTCTCTCTGACACAGTGTTGATTTTTTGCTGATATTCCACTTTTGTTCAAATTTTTTGGCTTAACTTGGTCATAAACACATTAAGCTTCTACAAATGATAGTCAATAAACTCAATTTTTAAGAAAAATGTTCTTACCTTGTAGGTTAAACGACTTGCTTCTGTGCTCCTTGTATTGCCCTCACGCTGCCTTCTTGTGGCGTGCCAGGTGTTAATTGTTAAAGTAATCAATGAATGACCAGAGAGCGCAGGGCCAGCTGCAGACTGATTAGGGGGCTTTTAAAAATCATTCAGGCATCTTCAGAATGGATCTGACTATTATTTATAAAAGTTTCCATTTAGGGGACCTGTTTTTTTGTCCCCATAACGTCAAAGGTCCCCTAAAGTGACTTTGTAAACAGAGCGATGTCCCCAATAAGTAAGCATTGCCAGAACACACACACACTACAGACCCTGGAGACCAGCCAGACACACACCTTGTCACAATTACCACTGTCAGATGGATAGTAAAATACAGATAGCAGTATCATTAGTCCAGAATCTGCACGGTCCAGGATGACCAACCCAATTAGGAACTGGTACTAACAAATACCGGCACTCGCTATAAATCCATACTGATGAATGTTAAAGTCCTTACAATTCACCTTCAATTTAAAGATGACCCTTCACAGTTTAGATCTGGAGACAAGGCGATTAAATGGGTTGTACTTGTATAGCGCTTTTCTACCTTGAGAGTACTCAAAGCGCTTTGACACTATTACATATACAATCAATGATGGTGGGAGCTGCCATGCAAGGCCCTAACTATGACCCATCAGGAGTAAGGTTGAAGTGTCTTGCTCAAGGACACAACAGACGTGTCTAGTATGGCAAAAGCTGGGGATCGAACCAGGAATCCTATAGTTGCTGGCATGGCCGCTCTACTAACCGAGCCACGCTATTCCCTTATTCCCCAGTCAGTCGGTCATGACCTGTCACCCGGGTCATGGCATAATTTATGTTTGGGAGTTTTTCCTGTCTACGTCTGTTTCCTGGTTGCACCCTCTTTCCCTGTTTACTGTCGGTTTCCATGGGCACTGATTCTCCTCACCTGTCTGTGTTTAGCAATTAGTGTTCCCACCAGGTGTTTTGGTTAATCACTCCCCTTTATAGTTTCCTGTCACCCAGCATTAGTTGCTAGGTCAGTGTTTGTGATAGGCAAGCAACAGTTACGTTCTCCTAGTTTTCCTCCTTGCTGTACTGATTTTTGTACAGTCTAGTTTTCCTCAATTTTTCACCTTTGGTGACATTTTGGTTTGTTTTTTTTACCAGCGTACGCAGTTTTATATTTTTGTCCTGCCTTTAATTTATTAAAAACTTCAATCTTACCTGCACACTACTCCTGCTTGTCTTCCGCCTTGGAAGGAACGCTACCAGTGCAGCTATGTGTCTCCGCAGACGTAACACAGTCCATCAGCTGGTTCCGACAATTAATTTTATGTGGTTTGCCACCTCATTTAAAGTGGTCTGCCAGGCCATTTTATACGTTTCGCCACATCACTTAACGTCACCTTCGACAACGTTTTAACTGGTCCACAACGTTATTGCATGTGGCCTGCCACACCTTATTGGGTGTCCGCCAATGTTATTTTATGTGGACCGCCACAACATATAACATCACCCACCACAACATTTTAATTGGCAATGTGGCAGGTCACTGATTAACAACAACTTTGTATTCCACATAACTTGCAAGACAGTCCACAACAATGGCGACCTTCATCCAAAACAGTATCAGTCGGAGCACAAAATGTTTTCCTTCGGAAAAACTCCTTCCATCAATCCCCAAAGCCTTTTGAATGAACTCCCAGATATTCAAAAGTTTTGTTTCCATGATTCTCTGTTTGAAAATTTATTTGAAAAAACCCTCCCGCCGGTCTTTCTATTATGTTTGCAGGGGGAGTGTAGACAGCCCAGACTACAAGGGGGTGTAGTTTTATATATATATATATATATATATATATATATATATATATATATATATATATATATATCAAAATATCAAAACGATAATAATATAATCAACTACAGGAATGGAGTGTGAGATTAGCTGCTGAGTGTTACCGAAGTGTTGAACGAGAGGCAGAAGATCAGTAGGGACAAGGCAGAGCTCGGAAGTTCGCAAGCAGGCAGGAAGTCGGGGGGCTATAGCGGGGCGAAAAAGGTCTGTGTCCAAGGTCGAGATCCAAGAGGCAGTTCGGAAAGCAAAGGAACGAGGAATGACAAGACGCACAGCTCATCAACACCGGACCAATCAAACACGAAGGTAGAGAAAACACAGATAGAGAGAGAGCAAGGTTGCATTGAGCTAAAGGATTGCTTACGATAGAGGAACGGATTGTTACGTTCTGGCCCGGATCGCAGGTTTGCACTGGCTTAAGAAGCCCAGGGGAGATCAGCACACCTCAGGTGCGCTGAGTGCTGATTGCTTGCAACGGCTTGCTGTCCCGAGGTGCGCTTCACGGGGCTCATTGATTAATGCGCTTTGGCATGCGCCCGGACCATGACACTTTCTTTGCTTGGAACCTGGATTTGCCCGGCTGCGTGCTTGGTATATCGTCATGTTTGTAATACAGTCCAAGAGAATTTCTTGATACTGTCTGCTATTTAATATCCACATAGCCAATAGAGACCTAATAAATGTGCTAATATTACAACAGACATCAGTTACAACAGAACTAAATGGCGTGCCAGCAACTTGAGGGTTCCAGGTTCAATCCCAGCTTCTGACCTCCGAGACACTGCCGTTGTGTCCTTGGGCATGACACTTTACCACCTGCTCCCAGTACCACCCACACTGGTTTAAATGTAACTTAGATAATGGATTTCACTATGTAAATCACTTTAAATCACTAGAGAAAAAGTGCTATATAAATATAATTCACTTCACACTAAACTGCTGTGACTTCAGCCACAGATGCCTGGTGTGACGTCATAGGTCTATCAGAAATACAAAACATGTATCCGCGCTAAAAGTAAATAAGTGTAGGGAGGCACACGGCGTGTGACCAATAGTCACATCACAGAGAGTGCGTGGACACTTGTACTTCACACATAGGTGTGAAAATACCAAAAAAATATATTTTTGGAGAAATTAGACTAATTTAGTGCATGGAAACAAAGTGAAATGTGTTGGAAACATTTGGGCTTTTGACCAGAGTGTCCAACAGTCCTAAAGTCAGTAAGGGATGAATTCATGAGAGTCAGGTGAGTCCTTAGGGTCCATTTCCCCTGTAAATAAAACTTAATAAATAAATGTCAATGTTTATCACAAGCACATTAGATTTAGCGTTAGCCTCTTAGCCTTGGGTATTCTCGGGGTGAGGCGAATACCTACACAAATGGCATGCCACTCATTACTTTTATAGTCTGTAACAAATTAAATAGTGAATGTTTGAGGCGATATACCCTTGTTCCACTTGTTTACTGCCTATTTTCTTGCACATTTACTTAGTTTTATTTCATTTTTTTTTTTACAGCGTGGAGTCTCTGTAAGCAGCTCCAGTTACTGGTTTGAAGGCCGGCTGGATACTTTGTATTCCTCTGTGACTACGCTTGAAAGCGTCGGTCACTTCTCGTAACTTTGCGTATCAAAATGAAGTAAAAAAACAAAACAAAAGAATAAACAACATAAAACTGCAAATTTTTCAAGGCCATAATTGAGTAAAATAAACTGCACGATAGTTCCACTCATCAGCGTTCTTTGGCACACAAAAGTTTAAATCATACTTTTTTTTCGCTTTTCTTTCTCTGTCAAGTAAGAAATAAGAAATAAACGAGTTGTATGGTACTGGCAGCGACAATCAATGATTGATAACCCCCCCTTCGGTCAACCAATAAGCGTTGGGCAGCACAGCCCGACGTCTAAAGCTCCTGTAAAAACTTTGGAAAATCCCAACTCGCTATTAGGAACTAAAAGATTCCTGTGGAACTTTATTTTATCTGGGTAGTTTTTTGGTGGTAACCAGGTAAATGGGAATGTTCTGTAGAAGTTCCTGCTGTGTAAAAGGGCCTGGTCTGAACCAAATATGTGTATCTTGTTCTCATCAGACCCCATGACATGGTTTAAGTAATCAAGGTCCATAGTCTGATTGACTTCACCAAATGGTTTGCAGGTGTGATGCAATTAAACTACTCCGACAAGAACAATGTATCTAGAATTTACTGAAGTTAAAGTAACAGAGTAAATGTAGCACGTTACTACTCACCTCTGCTCAAAGATGATCATTCAACATTTGCTGGGGTTTGAAGATGTAAATAATCAGTTTTGCTTTGTCTATTCCATGTTTAGACCAAGGACCTTCAATCCAATACCAGCATAATATCACAAACTGCAGCGAAACGGATTTT
Organism: Nerophis ophidion; assembly: GCF_033978795.1. NCBI lineage: Eukaryota > Metazoa > Chordata > Actinopteri > Syngnathiformes > Syngnathidae > Nerophis > Nerophis ophidion. The sequence continues at coordinate 34,898,794 of NC_084613.1, forward strand.
AGGGTGAATTGTCAGGTGATTAACTTCACTGATTTTTCACGAGAGATCAGAATAAGGTTTCTCACAAACGGTAAGCGTTGATCGAGAAGTGCAAAGAAAATCTCCTCAAAGATGAATGTTTTTTGTTCCATAACTAAGGTATTTTCTCCCCAGTTGTATTCACGTGTGTTAATGATCCGATATTTGGAAATGGAATTTTAAACGACATGGGTACTGCTGTTTGTCAAGACGAAGGCAATGTTGGACTGATGACAGCAATTTGCAATGAAAGTGGAGAATGGGAAGATGAAGAAGACAACTGCACCAGCCAGATGATTTTGGACTTATTCCGTCAGTCTTCGGTGAGCACTGAGTTTAAACGGACATAGAAGTTTTACTTACACGGCGACTGAGTCCTCATTAGTTGGTCTGTAACTAATACCTGCACGTACAGTTTTAAATAGGGGAGCGATGTTTCATTTTTAAGAACAATCATCTTTTTCCATGATTGTGATTCAGTTCAAGAATGATACCATGGACATTCAAGGACTATAAAAAGACAGTGTAGTGAAAATTAATATCAAAGGTAACTGCTTTCTTGTAAAAATAGTTGAATTGCCAATGCAAAAACAGGCACAAGACATTGAAACAACGTTGAGAACTTGTTGGATTAGGTCCTGACGTTGAACATCTCAAACCTTATGTTGAAACAACATGCTTTTGACGACGTTAAATCAATGTCAAGTTCTGACGTTGATTTGAATGTTGAATTTTGGTCATTTCCCAACCAACGTTCTACAACACAAATAAAACATTGAAACTACATGCTTTTTGAAAACATTTAATAAATGTCAGGTTGTGACGTTGATTGAATTTTGGTAATTTCCAAGCAAACAACATGGATTTAACATTAGACATCAACATTGTCAATATTTACGAATACTTCTATTTTGAAACATTGTTTCAAAGTCAGTTTTTAAGGACATGTATATATAATCAACTTGTATCAATGTCTTGTGCCTGCTGGGTAGTTAGTTACACGGGAAAGGATTTACTGAGAAACGTTTGATGAGAGGAATGACTTCATGTGGACGTCACATATATGTTCATGCCTTGTACATCAATCACGTCCAAGTCTGTACTTCTATCTGGAGAACGGCAGTTTTAAAGCAGAACAGCACACTTCGGTGCCCTTGCTAGATGCTACCTGGCAGTGATGTGGAGTGCTAGAAGTTGAGATTTCCGACCATCTGTGAGGCTGGACAGTGGCTAAGGAGTTTGTTTAAAGAGATTGTTGATGCACCTTACAATAATAGCGTGATAACAGCATTTAGAAAAGTCTGTTACTGGAAAACAATACCCAACACTGAACATCGGGACCTCCAATTACGAGTGCTCCAGCGCACAAATATTTTGGCATACAAGCAGTTTCTCAGATATTTGTTATGCTAGCAAAAATTTCGGCTACCCAATTGCAAACGTAACATAGTTTGTTAGCATTACTCGCTAGCTTATAGCTAGAAATACACAGCTTTGCTTTTCCAAACATGGTTGTGAAGAACATGAATGTGAAGGACAGTGCTGAAAAGAAAAAGAAGAATCAGAATCAGAATCAGAAAAGTTTTTATTGCCATAGTTTGAGAACGGGTTCACAAACTAGGAATTTTACTTGGCGCAATCGTGCAACATAAAAGACATATAACACAGAATAGAATAATATGAGCTGTAACTGAGCTATCAGATCCTGTTATTGTTCACGTGTCTGATGGGGATGATAGTCATTGAATTAAAAAAAAGAAATCATCGAAAAACACAGAAGCGTGTGCATAGCTGAGTTGGTGAATCAATACGAGGGTAGCACTGCTACTGTAGTCTGTGCCATACTGATGCAAGACACCTTCAAACCTGTTGTAAAAAGAGATGGAGATTTTATTCTGAGGCGAGGAAAATGATCGAATCTTCCATGCATCACGATTGGATCTTGGACAATTGATTCTGAATCGATGGACACATTTCCAAATATCGATTATGTATGTTGAAATGAAGTCACACAGACCATTTAGTGCAGACAAACACGGGGGAAGGAGAAGAAGACAAGATATGCTAACTTTAACGCTAAGCTACCTTGAATGTGAAGTTTTGAAATAAGAAAAGAATAAATACTTTAAGCAAAAGCAGAACTGGAACTGCAATACAGCAGAGAGTAACCAGCTAAAAAGAGGAAATTTGCAAGTAGATGAATAATTCATGAGACAATAATATCCTCACATTTTACAATACACAAAAAAAAAAAATCTGTATGTACATGTACATATATATATATATATATATATATCAGTTATATCAGTGCATGCCAACCGATTAACATTTAACGGGAATACGTCCTGTATTTTTCCGTGATTAACGAAAAAGCAAGCAACCAACAAACAGGTGAAAACTTGACAACTTGCCTCAGTAATTTTGACAGCAGATTAATGATCACAATTCCTATTCAGCAAAGTGAGATCCAATAATTTGGATGATTTCAAAGTGATTTTGTTTGTAACACTATTTCCTCCCCTGAACTGTCACAGCAATTGACTGAAAGCGATTTGGGAGTCTTCCTGAATGCAGTCAACAACACAGTTGTGGAGCTCGCTCTGGAGAATGCCGAGTCTCCTAACAACATTGAGGCCATTGTTAGGATTCTCGACAATGTTGGAATCTTTGTAACAACAACGGTATCAAATGGAACAGTCCTTGTACAATCTTCTATTGCGGTATGTATATTCATCCCAAGTAACCGAGCCATACTGTAGATATTAACATGAATATTTACTTCCCTTTTGATTTAGGATATCCTATCAACTACAAGTGCCCTCACCATAGAGCAGGCTCGGGAATCATGGGCCTTTCTTAACGCTCGAGCTGTCACCGAGGTCCTGGGAACAAGATTTGTCAGACCCAGAAACGAAAGTATTAGTTCCTTATTATTGTTCTCCCTAGAGTCATTAACAAGTCGGTTTGTTAATGAAACTTTGAACATTGAGACACCTTTGGTTCTCCTGAACAAAACAATGTTCAACAGCAATTTCAGTGGTGATTTCAACTCCACAGTGGAGATAGAAGTATCAGACACGAATGCAATAACGATTCTAACTGTGCTAACCTTCGAGTCCATGGATAATATACTTCCCCCAAGAGATGAGGACAACTCCACAGACAGGACAATTAACGGGAGAGTGGTACTCGTGCAATCTACTACCACAGTTAACAACATCACGTTTGTCTTTGACATTATTAACCAGACCCTACGGAGGCCTCAGTGTGTGTTCTGGAACTTTACACTCTTCGGAGGTCTTGGAGGATGGGATGATGAAGGATGCCAGTTGATTGCAATGGATAGTGAAACCGTCACATGTCGCTGTGACCATGTGACCTCCTTCTCGATGCTTATGTCACCCTTTGTGCCAGCGATTCCTGCCTTGGCCTTCATAACCTTCATTGGCGTCGCTGTTTCCTTGGCATCTTTAGTCATATGCCTCATTATAGAAGCAGTCGTATGGAAAAAAATGAAAAGGAATGAAATTGCGTACTTGCGCCATATTTCTATCGTTAACATTGCATTGTCTCTCTTGATTGCAAACATTTGGTTCATCATCGGAGCCGCTATCGCTGGTCAACGACGAAGAAATTTAGATGCATGCGTTGCTGCAACCTTTTTCATCCATTTTTTCTACCTAGCCCTTTTTTTCTGGATGCTATCATCTGCCCTGTTGCTGTTTTACCACGCGGTCAACGTCTTTGGCACACTTACAAAACAGAAAAAGTTGGCTATTGGATTTTGTCTTGGCTATGGGGGCCCTCTGATTATTGCATCCATTACGATAGCTGTAACTGCACCTACCAATACTTACATCCAAATAACCGGGTCCTGCTGGCTCAACTGGACCCAGTCCAGAGCACTGCTGGCATTTGCCGTTCCGGCACTGCTTATAGTGTTCATAAACATTGTGATCCTAATTGTTGTGGCTACAAAACTCATTCAGAGTCAGATTTCGACAAACAATGTACCAGAAGATACGAGGCAAAGCTTGAAGGTTATCGTTCGGAGCTTGACTGTCCTCACACCCTTTTTTGGAATTACCTGGAGTCTTGGAGTAGGAACCCTCTTAGACCCAAGAAACGTTGGAATCCACATCACCTTTGCACTCTTCAATTCCCTACAGGTGTGTTGCTGGTGCTATTTTTTTTTATTTTTATGTTTTACACATGTATTTGCATTGTTTCAGTGTTGTTTATTTTTACTTCCTTCAAGCTGCTGTATGCCACGGTTGAGCAAGCAATATAAACCACCTTCTTCCTGTTTCAACTGTGTGAAAAGAAAAACAAAATGAAAGTAAAAATGAAAAATAAATACACTTTAATATAATTAATTTCATGTTTTTTATATATATATATATATATATATATATATATATATATATATATATATATATATATATATATATATATATATATATATATATCTATCTATATATATATATATATATATATATATATCTATCTATATATATATATATATATATATACATATACATATGTATATATAGCTGAGATAGGCAACAGCGCCCCCCGCGACCCCAAAGGGAATAAGCGGTAGAAAATGGATGGATGGATGGATATTGAAAAGATTATGTTATTAAAATAAAATAGGACTTCTGTCAATGTCACTCCGCTCCTCGGTACAGATGTCACACAAACGATCAGCCCTTTAATTATCACCCTCTTCCTAAATCTTCTACGCGGAATAATGGATGTAGACTCTGGACTGACACCAACACCATGTTGGACAATATTAACTTGTGTAGACCCTGGACTCTTGACTGACACCACCATAATGTGGGGCCACGTTTACTTGTGTAGACCCTGGACTCTGGACTGACACCAACACCATGTGGGACAATGTTTACTTGTGAAGACCCTGCACTGTGGACTGACACTAACACATTCACTGCCCAAATAATGTGATTTTAATGAACAATTTCCATGTATTGCAACCGTTTCAAGATATTTATAGATAGATAGATAGATAGATAGATGGATGGATGGATGGATGGATGGATGGATGGATGGATGGATGGATGGATGGATGGATGGATGGATGGATGGATGGATGGATGGATGGATGGATGGATGGATGGATGGATAGATAGATAGATAGATAGATAGATAGATAGATAGATAGATAGATAGATAGATAGATAGATAGATAGATAGATAGATAGATAGATAGATAGATAGATAGATAGATAGATGGATGGATAGTACTTTATTGATTCCTTCAGGAGAGTTCTCTCAGGAAAATTCAAATTCCGGCAGCAGTGCACAGAATTGAGATCGAATTTAAAAAGTAAATAATGGATCTATAAATGGAAACAAGATACAAAAATATTAAAATAAGAATAAAAATGAAAAGCAAAAATGAGAATAACGATATAACAGTAAAATAAGAATATAACAAGAGAAACTAGGCAGTAGTGACCATGATATGAAAAAGTATTGCACTCCCCGAAGAGGAGTTTTACAGTCTGATGGCGTGTGGGACAAAGGAGTTTTTTAGTCTATTAGTCCTGCACTTGGGATGAAGCAGTCTAGCACTGAACAGGCTCCTCTGGCTGCGGATAACGGTATGCAGAGGGTGTCTGGCATCATCCAGGATGCTCACTAGTTTTTCCACAGTCCTACCCCCCCCACAACCACAGACTGGTAGTATATCCACAATAGTTTTTTACAGATGTTGAAGTGGCATATAGTCAACAAAAATGTTCTCTGTTTCTCAACTGTCCACTTCTTGTGCTCAAATATGTCAAAATATATATTTTTTAGTTTTGAATAAAATAACGACATTGAGACATTATGATGTTTGAAAACGTATCAACTTTTTTCCCCACCCCAGACATAAATAACAAGTACAGTAAATCAAGTAAGGAAATATTTTTAATACATTCTGACTCCAGGTGGTGATCCGGATCATTCCCTATATCAAATCTCTTGTTTCTTAGCCCATTTCGGACTTTCTTTGAACGTTTCATTAAAATTCACCCATTACTCTGAGTGATGCTGCCGACTGCCCAGCGAATTCACCTGGTCATATACAGACAGGATCAGAGTTCTGCGTGAAAATATGTGTTTTGCAACACACACACACACACACACACACACACACACACGCGCACACACACACACACACACACACACACACACACACACACACACACACACACACACACACACACACACACACACACACACCAAACGCAAGCTTTCACAAAGTGTATGATCAAACGGACTAATATTGATTTCCGGTGTCCTTCCTTCCGACTGCAGGGCTTCTTCATCTTAGTATTTGGAACCCTGTTGGACAGAAAGGTTTGTTCCTCTTGTTTTTCTCCCATGATGCACTTCTCTGACATATTTGGGAATAGTTCAATAATCCTCACAATGTCCACAAAATAATCCCTGACGACCTCATCTGCATCACCCTTTTTACATGAACATTTCAGGTGCGCGAAGCCATCACAGAAGTAACTGGATTAGGAACAACGGTGAGTCAACATCTCTCATTGGGGACCTTTGCCTTTTTGGAATGATGTGTTGAAGTGTGATTTTGTCCCTGATTTCAGAGCACCAATACCCGACACGGAGGGAGGATCAATACACAGGGAGAAAAAGGTAAAACTTCTTTTAGTGGAATACATGAAGTACATGATAACATGAAGTACATGGAATACATGCCCTGCTGTCGAAACCCCGTTTTTTCAACATTTGGCCATTGTGACCACACCAATCTATGCCTAGATATACTAAATACTACTAAAAATATTACCCTTCATATACTCATATACTAGATACTAATAGATATACGTTCCCTCATGTGATCATGTACTAAGTACTACATGTACTCCACCTCATATAATCATACACTAGATACTGATTATATTGCCCCCTCATATACTAGACATGCTAGATGCTACAAACCCCATTTCCATATGAGTTGGGAAATTATGTTAGATGTAAATATAAGCGGAATACAATGATTTGCAAATACTTTTCAACCCATATTCAATTGAATGCATTACAAGGACAAGATATTTGATGTTAAAACTCATAAACTTTTTTTTTTTTTGCAAATAACAATTAACTTAGAATTTCATGGCTGCAACACTTGCCAAAGTAGTTGGGAAAGGGCATGTTCACCACTGTGTTACATCACCTTTTCTTTTAACAACACTCAATAAACGTTTGGGAAATGAGGAAACTAATTGTTAAAGCTTTGAAAGTGGAATTCTTTCCCATTCTTGTTTCATGTAGAGCTTTAGTCGTTCAACAGTCCGGGGTCTCCACTGTCGTATTTTACGCTTCATAATGCGCCACACATTTTCGATGGGAGACAGGTCTGGACTGCAGGCGGGCCAGGAAAGTACCCGCACTCTTTTTTTACGAAACCACGCTGTTGTAACACGTGCTGGATATGGCTTGGCATTGTCTTGCTGAAATAGGCAGGGGCATCTATTAAAAAGACGGCACTTAGATGGCAACATATGTTGTTCCAAAACCTGTATGTACCTTTCAGCATTAATGGTGCCTTCACAGATGTGTAAGTTACCCATGCCTTGGGCACAAATGCAACCCCATACCATCAGAGATGCTGGCTTTTGAACTTTTCGTCGATAACAGTCTGGATGGTTCGCTTTCCATTTGATCTGGACAACACGATGTCGAATATTTCCAAAAACAATGTGAAATGTGGACTCGTCAGACCACAGAACACTTTTCCACTTTGCATCAGTCCATCTTAGATGATCCTCGGCCCAGAGGACCCTGCGGCGTTTCTGGATGTTGTTGATAAATGGCTTTCGCTTTGCATAGTAGAGCTTTAACTTGCACTTACAGATGTAGCGACGAACTGTATTTAGTGACAGTGGTTTTCTGAAGTCACGGTCATTCAATGTTGGTTTCCGGCCATGCTGCTTACGTGGAGTGATTTCTCCAGATTCTCTGAACCTTTTGATGATATTATGGACCGTAGATTTTGAAATCCCTAATTTTTTTACAATTGCACTTTGAGAAACGTTCATAAACTGTTTGACTATTTGCTCACGCATATGCGGACAGAGGAGTGTACCTCGCCCCATCCTTTCTTGTGAAAGAATGAGCATTTTTTGGGAAGCTGTTTTTATACCCAATCATGGCACCCACCTGTTCCCAATTAGCCTGCACATATGTGGGATGTTCCAATTAAGTGTTTGATGAGCATTCCTCAACTTTATTTGTATTTATTGCCACCTTTCCCAACTTCTTTGTCACGTGTTGCTGGCATCAAATTCTAAAATTAATGATTATTTGCAAAAAAACAAAAAACCTTTATCAGTGTAAACATCAAATATGTTGTCTTTGTAGCATATTCAACTGAATATGGACTGAAAATTATTTGCAAATCATTGTATTCCATTTATATTGACATCTAACACAATTTCCCAACTCATATGGAAACGGGGTTTGTAGATTGTAACCCCCTTTTTGTACTAAATATATGGATACTAGATGTATTTCCCATGATGTAAAAGATATACTACATACTAGATGTATTCCCATCATATACTATATAAATACTATATATACACCCCCTCATACACAAGATACCTTAATGTACTCCCCCTCAATACTAGATATACTGGAAAATTGATGTACTCCCCCTCATATACTACACGTATGAAAATCCATGTATATTCCCCCATATACTAGATATATTAAATACTATATGTATTCCTAGATACCTCAAATTTGTGTACATATTATATATACATACATATACAGTATATATATATATATATATATATATATATATATATATATATATATATATATATATATATATATATATATATATATATATATATATGGACACATATGTAAACACACACACACACTGTACATTAAGATATTGTATAAATGTGTCAAGATGAAATAACATAACCCTACATATGTGACATCTACATGGGATATTTGCATGTGATATCCACATGTGATATCAACATGTGATAGCTACATGTGATATCAACATGTTATATCAACAGGTAATATATACATGTGATAACAACATGTCATAACAATTTGTGATATCTACATCTGATATCTACATGTGATATCAACTTGTGGTATCAACATTTGATATCTACATGCGATATCATCCACTTTTAAGTGTTGTCAGTGCTCCAGCGTGGTCATCATTACTCTGGTGTTGTTTTTTTGTAGTCGATACTGAGACAACACAACCCACGGATTTTACAAATAGCACAACAGGGATTCATTAAAATCTTCTGTCAACGACCAACGCTGACACCAGCAGTATTGTGTCAGAAAGAGAACCTTCTGGAGCCAATACATGACAAGCGCCACAGAGATGCCAGGACGTGCAGGCCAAGCCCCAAACTTATTACTGCTGTGCTTTTGTCCGCCATTTTGTTTCACTTGGAACAGTAGTCGTATTTATCACAAATGTGTGTATTTAAACTTGGAACATTAGTAGTACTGTTCACAAATGTGTCTATTGAAGTACTCTCTCTGAAAGCTCAAGGTGGTATTTGAAGTTGTCAATGCTTGCAATTATGCTGTAAATGCACAGATATTCAAACATCACATTTATGAATGTTGCCTACATGATGTAATACGTATATGTATATACATACACTTACTATTGTGTAATTATCACTGCACTTATGTGTTATTTAAGGTTTTGATACTTTGCACCAGATCTCCATGATCAGACCAATCAAGCACTTTATGTTCATGTTATTAATTTGTCACGTGTCTTTACAATAACACAGGTGATACAATTTATTTAACAATATAACTATAATATTTTATATATACACTACATATATCATGATTATACAGTATATTTTAATTATTAAATTGTTACGTGTGTCTTTATAGTAGCACAGGTAGTACAATGCATTTTATAATGTAACTATAACATTCTGTGTGTATACTGTATGTATCATTAATATACAATGTAATATAATTACACATGCATTTAATGTGCATAACACTTGATTTGTTTTGTGTGTGCGTGTGTGTGTGTGTGTGTGTGCGTGTGTGTGTGTGTGTGTGTGTGTTTGAGTGCGTGTGCATGCGTGTGTGTGTCAGAATGTATTTTTAATTGTGGATGTGGGATTAATTTGATTAAAACTTAAATGTCAATATTGTGTGCTTGGAAATTGTTTTTTCTTCAAAAAACTCAACATTATGAAATGGACTGTTTTCTAACTGCTGCTAAACACACACACACACACACACGCACACACGCACACACACACACACACACACACACACACACACACACACACACACACACACACACACACACACACACACACACACACACACACCATTCAAATAACTTATTGCAAAGTAAACAGAGTAACTAAGAGTCATAAAAAAAGAGGAAGAGAGAAACGTGCCGGGAGGAGGCAGTGTGAGTAATGAGATCACTACTCTGCTGAATTCATGTCACAGTTTTTTTTTCCAGGTGTTTAAAAAGCCTTGTTGATAACCCAGCATGTTGTTCACATCACTTCTCACTTTACTTGTCCTTCACGCACTGCCATCAGTAACTAGTAGTTCCAGTAACTATTTTTTTGCACCGTAATAGTTGATGTGAGCACACATAGCTACTTCTAATTACCTAGTAACTAGTAGTGTTAGTAATTAGGTTTTTTGCACAGTTATAATTGATAAAAGCACACTCAACTAGTACTTAACAAGTCGCTAAAAGTTCTAGAAACTAGCTTACATAAGTAATAATTGATTAGATATTCACACATTTTAATAAACTAGTAAGTAGTGGTACCACAATTTTTTTTCCCCACAATAACACTTGATGATAGAACATATAACCAGTTGTAATTAACTATAAACTACAACTTTTACCCCCCAAAATTTTCAGTTAGAATGAACTGGTAACTAGTAGTTTCAGAAACTAGTTTTGGCATGGTCATAATGAATAACGAATAGTCATTGTCATTACTTTTGTGCAGAGTAATAAATGGTGAGGCTGACAAATAGTTTTAATTAACTAGTAGTTGCAGTAACCACTTTAGTGTGTGTCATGTCTGTGATCATGTTTTTGTTGAAGTCATGTTCTGTTTGGTTTTTGGACACTCAGTTCTTGCTTTTTCACTCCTGTTTTGTCACCTTAGCAATCATTAGTTTCACCTGTTTCACATTTTGAGTCACGCACCTGTTTTCACTAATCACCACAGCATTATTTAAACCTGTATTTTACAGGAAGTCAGCCTGGAGACATCACCTTCTAAAAGCCATGTCCCGAGCTTTCTGTCTGCCTTTCTGGGAGAACGACCCCGCAGCAAGCTGCGACCACCCGCCGTGACACAAGTATGTGCTTTAATCACTTCATCACATTAAAAAACTAGCATGGACAGAGCATGATAAGAACACAATGACACCAGGCCGACCAACAGAAAATGACAGGCTTAAATAGTGATGTGGTGATCGAAAACAGGTGCGTGAGTTCAAAAAAATCAGGTTTGTGAGTCGTGAGGACAGGTGAACGGATTGGTAGTCATGGTGACAAAACAGGAACTGACAGAGTACAAAAAACAAACAGAACATGCCTCTCCGTTCTTTTCATGCTCTGTCTATTCTAGTTTTTTCATGTGATGAAGTGATTAAAGCACATACTTGTGTCACGGCGGGGGGGTCGCAGCTTGCTGGCGGGTCGTTCTCCCAGGAAGGCAGACGGACAGCTCGGGACATGGCGTTTAGAAGGTGATGTCGCCAGGCTGTTTACCTGGCAACTACAAGTTTAAATAATGCTGTGGTGATTAGTGAAAACAGGTGTGTGACTCAAAATGTGAAACAGGTGAAACTAATGGTTATTATGGTGACAAAACAGGAGTGAAAAAGCAGGAACTGAGTGTCCAAAAAACAAACAGAACATGACTTAAACAAAAACATGATCACAGACATGACAGTGCGCTGTTTTAATGGATTAGAACATGCATAACTTAATGTAATTAAGTAGTAACTAGTTTTTAATATGTAGTTTTTGCATGTTTATAATGCATGAGAACACAAATTACTAGTGATAATCAGCTAGTAACTAGTAATGTAATTAGTTTTTGCAGTTATGATTTATGAAAGTGCACATAACTAACAAGCAGTCATAGTAACTACTTGTGTGCATTGTAATAAGAGGCTGACATTAATAGTTCTAATTAATTAGAATTAATTAATTAACTACTTTTGTGCACTGTTTTGATTTATGTGTGTGCATAATTAGCTCTAATTTACTAGTAACTAGTAGTTCCAGTAAATATTGTAATAATGAGAACACACATAACTAGTGATAAATGACTAGTAACTATTAGTGTAATTAGTTTTTGCAGTTAAAGTTGATGAAAAAACACATAACAAACTAGTAGTTACAGTAACTACTTTCTAATTAATGAGAGCGTATAAAACAAGATCAAATTAACTAATAATTCCAGTAACTACTTCTGCATGGTAATATTGAATGAGGACACACATAACTAGTGATAATTAACTACTACCTAGTAGTATAATAGTATATATAGTGTATATAGTATATAGTATGTATAGTGTAGTACGTCCGACACTGATTGTTATTTATTACTTCTGTACTTTTGTCTTGTTCTGTATATTGTACAGTATTTTGTATTTCTATAGTGTTTTATATTTTGTGCAGGATTGCGTATTATTTTTATTGGATTCTAGTCTGTTAATTTCAATTGTTAGTTTTTTTCCTTTATTACCTCTTGTATTATTTTTTTTACCCCAAATTTGTTCTCACTACCGCACCTTCAGTTGGAGTTTTTAATCTCGTTATATGCAAATATAATGGCAATAAAGTCCATTGTATTCTATTCTAACTGTTTTTTGCACAGTTATAATTGATGAAATTGCACATAACTAACAAGTAATCGTAGTAACTACTTTTGTGCAAAGTAATACATAATGAGGCTGATAAACATAGTTCTAATTAACTAGTAGTTGTAGTAACTACGTTTGTGCGTGGTTATAATTGATGAGAGTGTGCACAACTAGTTATAATTAACTTAATTTGCAGAATATATATTTATTAGAGCGCACATAATTAGTTCTAATAAACTTGGAACTAGTAGTCCCAGTAACTATTTTTATAATTATAATTGATGAGCATGGTTATCAATCAATCAATCAATCATCAATCAATGTTTTCTTATATAGCCCTAAATCACTAGTGTCTCAAAGGGCTGCACAAACCACAACATAAACCACTACGACATCCTCGGTAGGCCCACATAAGGGCAAGGAAAACTCACACCCAGTGGGACGTCGGTAACAATGATGAGTATGAGAACCTTGGAGAGGAGGAAAGCAATGGATGTCGAGCGGGTCTAACATGATACTGTGAAAGTTCAATCCATAATGGATCCAAAGCGGATCCAACACAGCAGCGAGAGTCCCGTTCACAGCAGAGCCAGCAGGAAACCATCCCAAGCGGAGGCGGATCAGCAGCGCAGAGATGTCCCCAGCCAATACACAGGCAAGCAGTACATGGCCAACGGATCGGACTCCCTCGACAAGGGAGAGTGGGACATAGGAGAAAAAGAAAAGAAACGGCAGATCAACTGGTCTAAAAAGGGAGTCTATTTAAAGGCTAGAGTATACAAATGAGTTTTAAGGTGAGATTTAAATGCTTCTACTGAGGTGGCATCTCGAACTGTTACCGGGAGGTTACAAACTACTTCTAATTTTCTATAAACTGGTAGTTCCAATAACTAATTCTAATTGACAAGGGTGCATACAACTAGTTATAGTTAACTAGTAACTAGTAGTTCCAGTAAAACATGTGCACAATAATAAGTGATGAGAACACACCTAACTAATTTTAATTAACTAGTAACTAGTAGTCCTGGTAACAATGTGTTTAACAGTTACAATTGATGAGAGTGCACATAACTAGTTATAATTAACTAGTAGTTAATTACTGAGCTCGCACATAACCAGTTCTAATAAACTAGTAACGAGTAGTTCCATTAATTACTTTCTGAAATGTAATAAATAATGAGGGTGTATATAAATATTTTTAATGAACTAGTAACTAGTAGTGTCATACTGTAGATAACTAGTACAATTTAAATAGTAACTAACTAGTAACTAATGCACATACTGTCTCAACACAATGATGCCTGCATTGCAGTTTAGTTTGTTCTGACTTTGGATTTATCCTTTCACATTTCTTGTTTATTGTCAAACCTGCCAGAGTTTGATTGTCAGCTTGCATGGTGTTGAAGGATGCTGATACGCTTAAGAGTTCTTCCTTTTTACATAGCCATGTTGAGAGAAGCTAGTACTTTTCCTTTGTGTATTCTACCAGTCTCTCTTTGTCTTCAGATCCTAGATTAGTGTCGTAAACCATCGGAATGTAAAGCAAACCCACACGTCTCTCTCACCTAACACTGAAAAAAAGCGACTTTTTGGTGCTGTAAACTCTATTAGAGTAACTGTCATAATTTATACCTAATCATTTTAACATTCAGTATAAACTAGAGTTTCTTAAGTAAAATTAAACATTTTATTAACGTAATATATGAATTATGGGGGAAGAGTAAGTTTTACTTATGTTTCCTCATACTATTTGAATGTTTAATAGTTGTACGTACATAAACCTAAAAATATTACATAAACTTTACTCTGAAAATCTAGTGTTTTGAAACGCATGCACGACGACTCATGCACACAGCACAACAGGCTCCGGCCGACTGGCTCTGCTCCGGCCGTTAGTATCTTGCGTTTATAACGAGTTACAGAGTCAATGTTCTCCAGAAAGGTATTTGGTGTGGGTTCATATTAGTAAGAATGTTAAAGTTGTCCACATCACAACCGTCAGTGTAAAAGGTATGGCTGTTGACTAAGTATGCATTGCAATCTCATATCATAAAACAGCGAAACGCATGCGACCTTTCGGTCGGTGGACAGCTTGGTGTAAAAGTTGTCGCGACGACATGCGGCCGCGGAATAATATTTTATGAAAGTATTTTTAATCACACCCAATTTCTTACTGCACGCCACTATCAAAGTATTTTTAATCACACCCAATTTCTTACTGCACGCCATTATCAAAGTATTTTTAATCACACCCAATTTCTTACTGCACGCCATGGATAAGCGCAGGAGTGAGAAGAGGTTTTAAAATAATTAGCGCTCCGACGGCTATTCAAGGAAATACGGTATATAAAATTGATTTAAAATTTTGAGTAAAATAATGTTCCTGCCGATGAAAAACAAGTAGACTATACTTAAATTGTTTAAATAAATATAACTTAAAACTTGGATGTAATTAAGTAACTGTTGCTTAATATCTTCACAACTGTTATGTTATATGGAAAGTAGAGTTTACTTGATACTGGCAAGTGAGTGTTACTTGATATTGCAGCATTAAATTTTACTTAAATCATTTGCGTGCAAAGACTTACAATAATTTTTCAAGTAAATCTTATGAGTTATTTTTTTCAGTGTATGGTGTTGAGAGGAGGCGGAGGAGGGCTTTCTTTTGTGTGAAAAGATTGAGTTTTTCCCTTGGAATGCCAGATCAACTAGAGAAGCCGATATGAATGTATCGGTTAGGTTGACCTCCTAAAGCTTTAGTAAAATTTGAAAATATTCCAATTCAGATCTACTGTCCTTGTGCCTCAGTCCCTCCTTCTTGACGACAGTCTTAGAACATACAGTGGACTTGAGATGGACTGGGTCAAGGGGGACAGCAAGACTTACATTTTTTGACCTGTGCAGTGTGATGAATTTCGGGGGACGTAATAGCAATTACCGTGGTCATGACCTCTGTCTTTGTTATACTAACGACATCACCACCGAAGACCTGGTAACTTTAACAATAGGAGTGGGCCCAGGCAACCTGTGGCTCAGGTGGATGACTAGGCTGGCCAAAGCCAAGATCTAGGTGACTGTATTGCTTGTTCAGCCGGACGTCCCTTTCCCATACTTACTCCTGCCCCTTTTACATGTAAGTTGGCTGACACAAATGGCTCAAACTGTCTTATTTCCTTGTTTTCTGAATCCGCGCCGGCAGGTTGCGATTTGTTGGCTAGTTTCTACCCTCCTGTTGACAATTCCACCCGACTTCTTCCCTTTGTAGCCCAAAAGCTGAATTACACGTGTTTGCAATTCACCGGACCATCTTCGTCCCCCAACAAATTGGGTGACATTGACCCTTCCTGGTGCATCAGTCTGTCAGATGGCTCAAAAATAGGCCCTTGGTCACGAGCTGACTTATTTTCGTATTGTGGGGAGCACAGATTGTACATTAGAATCTCAACGTCAACCGTTGGGCTTTGTGCTATGGTTAGATTGGTGACCCCACTCATCCTAGTGGGTAACAAATTAACACCCCTACCTGTTTCCGCAGCCTCACTGACTTCCAGCCAACGCCGCCATATTGTATCTTGGAGGAGTGTGACAGGCTCTTTTGATTTGACGAAAAACCCAGATGGTGTATACTTTGATGCAATAGGACAACCAAGGGGGTTCCCTTCACAGCACAAATTGTGGTGTGAATCCTGTGCAGGTGCCGAGAACCTTCCTCTCATTAGTGCTTTTTTCCCTGTGACTGCTACCAAGAATGTAGAATGTATTAACTATGTTTTTGATAATCTGTTGACACTGACCAACCTGACTCGTGACGCTGTTGAGGGACTTGCTGAACAACTTGCCCCGACCACCCTTATGGCTGTCCAGAACCGCATAGCCCTTGACCGCATTCTAGTCAAGGAAGAAGGTGTGTGTGCAATGTTTGGCGACCAATGCTGCACCTTCATTCCTAACAACAGCGCCCCCGATGGCTCGGTCCAGAGGGCCTTAGAAGGCCTCTGAGCCCTGTCTAAAGAACTTACTGAAGTTTCGGGTGTCTCTGAGCCCTGTAAAGATTGGCTCCAAAACACCTTTGGCATGTGGTCTGGCCTAATTAAGTCGGCCTTGGTCTCCATTGGAGTTTTTTGGGCCGTCATAGCCTCATGCTAAGTCTCTATGCACCCACATCATTGTTAGACCTGTCGAAGGTCAACCCAACCCTGTTTCTGGGATTACTATGTCACTGAAGGGGGTCGAGTACAGTTCTGACTTTCGAGGACTGTTAGTTTCCCTCCCTGACAATGACGACATTGGCGTTGACTCCCTTCTTCTCTTTCCCATATAGCTATAGTTTGATTGTTCATCGATAGCTTGCTCGAAAACCAAAACAGCACCTACTTTAATGTAGGGCGTGCTTTAGAAGTGTTTCTCTCGTAGGAGAGATATTTTGGAGAAGATCTGAAGGGGGATTGTTGAAGGATGCTGATATGTTTACAGTAAGAGTTCTTCCTTTTACATAGCCATGTTGAGAGTAGCTAGTAATTTTCCTTTGTGTATTCTACCAGGCTCTCTTTGTCTTCAGATCCCAGGATAGTTTTGTAAACCATCGATATGTGAAGCAAATCCACACCAGGCGGAGGAGGGCTTTCTCTTGTGTGAAAAGAGTGTGTTTTTCCCTTGGAATGCCAGATCAACTAGAGAAGCAGATATGAATGTCTCGGTTAAGTTGACCTCCTAAAGCTTTAGTAAAACTTGAAAATATTGCAATTCAGTCTCGATGGTCCTTCTTACTCAGCATATATGTCATCAAAAGAACTTGGGATTGTCCAGTAACTTAGATTCCTTGGGAGAAAGAACTTGTCCGATGCAACAATGGCTAAGAATGACCTATAATAATAATAATAATAATAATATTAATAATAATAATAATTATAATAATAATAATAATAATAGTAATAATAATAATAATAATGGTGAAATAATACGTAGTATAAATGCAATAACACATTAGCTGTCTTTAAAGTACAGAGTGCAGTCATATAACTTCATATTTGACAGTGGTTAACTTTTAGCATGGTAGCATACTAATATGAACATGCTATTTTTGCTAACTTTGCATTGTTTTTTTTTATCTAATTAGACAGCCATACACATTACAGTCACATAACTTGGTATGTGACACATGTTTAATTATTACAATACAAAAAGTGGTTACTGGAACTATTAGTTAGTTAGAGCTATTTCTGCTCACTCCCATAAATTAAAACAACGCACAGAATTAGGTATTACAACCACTAGCTAATTAGAACTAGTTATGTGAGCCTCAATATTTATTACTCTGCACAAAAAGTAGTTACTATGATAACTCCTTAGTTAGGTGCACTTTCATAAATTATAACTGCAAAAACTAATTACAATACTAGTTACTATTTAATTATCACTAATTATGTGTGTTTTCATGCATTATTACCATGCAAAGATACTTACTTGAAATACTACTTACTGGTTAATTAAAACTAGTTATACACATTGTAATCCAATAACACAGCACACAAAAGTGGTTACTACAACTACTAGTTAATTAAAACCATGTGTCAGTCTCATCATTTATTACTCTGCACAAAAGTAGTTACTATGACTATTCGTTATTCATTATGACCATGCCAAAAGTAGTTACTGGAACTACTAGTTACAAGTTAATTAGAACGAGTTATGTACACACTGTAGTTTCTAGTTTATTACAACTATTTATGTGTTCTCTCATCAAGTGTTAATGTGCAAAGACTAGTTAGTGGAACTACTGCTTACTAATTAATTACAATTAGTGAAGAACTAATCAATTATTACTTTTTGAAAGCTAGTTTCTAGAACTTGTAGCTATATGTTAAGTACTAGTTGACCGTTCTCTTATGAAATATAACTGTGCAAAAAAACTAGTTACTAACACTACTAGTTACTAGGTAATTAGAAGTAGCTATGTGCGTTCACATCAACTATTACGGTGCAAAAAAAGTGTTACTGGAACTATTAGTTACTGATGGCAGTGCGTGAATGACAAGTAAAGTGAGAAGTGATGTGAACAACATGCTGGGTCATCAACAAGGCTTCTTAAACACCTGAAAGAAAAAACATCTTATAAGCAGACACAGCATTGGCTGCTGTGACGCGAGAAATTTGGCCGCCATCTTGAAGTGGTGATGAGTAGCCGGCGAGCAGCCTAAACTGACAGTTGACGGGTAGAAAACAAAGACGCCGAGCTGATGTTCAGTGTTTTCCTGCTCAAATGAGCGGACTGTTGAAATTAGGAATTGGGGGTTTACTTTTCACAAGTAAAATTTAACATTAAGAATCTATTGGTTGTATTTTGTGAAAAGAATATTACCACAGAGTTGAGAAGGAGCAAAGATTTTCAATATTTTTATGTGAAAATCACAAATACATCTTTTGGGGGAGGATGACCCTCCTACATGTCATGATCGTGATTCGGATAATTTTTTGTTTCGTATGTTCTGTTAGTTTTGGACTCCCTTAGTTCCTGTTTTGTGCATTTTGAGTGTTTGTTTTGGTTTCCATGGGTACTAATTGGTTTCACCTGCCTCTGATGAGTGCTCTGCACGTTCACCTGCTGTTGAGCACTAATCAGAGAGCTATTTAGTCACGTTGCTCACAACAGTCGGTGTGGCTTCATTGTTTTGTTTTGGGGGACGGCGTGGCGCGGTTGGGAGAGTGGCCGTGCCAGCAACCGAGTTCCTGGTTCAATCCCCACCTTCTACCAACCTCGTCACGTCTGTTGTGTCCTTGAGCAAGACACTTCACCCTTGCTCCTGATGGTTTGTGGTTAGGGCCTTGCATGGCAGCTCCCGCCATCAGTGTGCGAATGTGTGTGTGTATGGGTGAATGTGGGAATAGTGTCGAAGCGCTTTGAGTACATTGAAGGTAGAAAAGCACTATACAAGTATAACCCATTTACCATTTACCATTTTGCGGGATGCAACCGTTACGTTGGTGTATTTCTCTCCTGTGTTTCCTGTGCTAAGTTGTTATATTAGCTTCCCGTGCATTCGGCACGTTTTTCTTTTGTTTGTTCTGTCTTTGGGTACATTTATGATTTATGAGCAATAAATCATCTCCTACGTCACGCTGTCGTCCGGAGCCGTCCGTTCTGCATTCCGGGAGAACAAACCCCGACCTGACCTCCTTGACAGAATGAAGCCACCTTCCGTTCTACCGCGAGCAAACCATGAGGAGATGGAGACGTGCCGGCGAAGTCGGAAGCCATCCAGAAAGGCTTCGCCTCGCCGTCAGGACGCGTCGTTCCCCCAAACTCCTCCTCCGGACAGCAATCCTCCTCAAGCAGCCCAGTCTTCCTCGCCGCCTATGTATGGTAATCCCCTCACTCACTTTGCCAAACAGTTCACAGACTGGGCTATAAGCCAAATAAAAACCCACGTCGAGGACGCAGCTACGCAGTCCCCCTCTGATGTCGTCAATCTACCGGCAGTTGGTAATTACGGCATTTTTTTTCAGTCACCTCCGCCCCTAAGGACTCAATCACCGCCCACGTCACAGACTTTTTCGCTCTGTCCTCCCACACAATCTCAGGTGAGGGAGGCGTGGGGGGTTGGGGGACATTTTGAAAAATTTAAAGGGGAGGATTCTACCCTCCTCCTTACCTCCCTCCACTAACCCCGAAAGACGGTTCCAGACCACAAGAAGCGCGTCTGGTATCCGCTCCTTGACTGGGGTGCTGGTGCCGGGGGCTGTGCTACCGGGGTGGCTCAGCTGCGCCCAGCCAGGCAGCAACCTCCGGCCCGGCCAACACCACCTGTTCTTCGGCGTACCAAGCCGCAGCCCCCAGCTAGGCCACCTCCGCCAAGTCCAAGGCTAGCTCCAAGTCCAGGGCTAGCTGCAAGTCCACGGCTAGCTCCAAGTCCACGGCTAGCACCAAGTCCACATCTAGCACCAAGTCCAAGTCCACGGCTAGCACCAGCACCACGCCAAGCTCCATTGCCTGCACCACGCCAAGCTCCAGTGCCGCCACTAGCAGCTCCACGCCGCCAAGACCCAAGCCAAGACCTGCCACCTGCCGCGACCACCCCTGCCACGACGACGACACGCGCTGCTTCCACGCCTGACTCGTCTGCTGCTGCATCCACGCCTGACTCGTCTGCTGCTGCAGCCACGCCTGACTTGTCTGCTGCATCCATGCCTGCCATGATGACGACGTGCCTACCTCCTCGTCGGCCATGGATGTAGCCGTTCCCTGGTCATCCGCCACGACAAGTGCGCCCACTTCCTCGGCGGCCACGAATGTGGACGTTCCCCTGTCGTCCGCCACGCCAAGTGCGCCCACCTCCTTGTCGGCCACGGATGTGGCCTTTCCCTGGTCGCCCGCCCCGGCAAGTGCAGCGGTGTTCAATGCGTCGCCGCCACTTGACTCTCCCTCGCTGGTTGCGGGGACACTTGGTCTGACGACCCACCGCCAAGCCCCCCTCCCGCCCTCCCACGACTCTTGATCGTGTTCTTTTTTTGTCATTTGGACATCTGGGATCTGTCCATTAAGGGGGAGGGAGTGGGGGGGGGGGGGGGGGGGTGCTAGTCATGATCCGTGACCCAGATCATGTTTTGTTTAGTATGTTCTGTTAGCTTTGGACTTCCTTAGTTCCTTTTTTTTTTGCAATTTGGGTCTTTGTTTTGGTTTCCATGGGTACTAATTGGTTTCACCTGCCTCTGATTAGTGCTCTGCACGTTCACCTGCTGTTGAGCACTAATCAGAGAGCTATTTAGTCACGATGCTCGCCACAGTTGGTGGGGCTTCATTGTTTTGCGGGATGTAACCATTAGGGTGGTGTATTTCTGTACTGTGTTTCCTTTGCTAAGTTGATATCTTAGCTTTCCGTGCGATCGGCACATTTTTCTTTTGTTGTTCTGTCTTTGGGTACATTTATGATTTATGAGAAAATCATCCCCTACCTCACGTTGTCGTCCGTAGCCGTCCGTTCTGCATCCTGGGAGAAAAACCCCCGACCCAACCTCGCGCCGAACGTGACACAACAGGGGTTTGGTTTACAAACTTTCAGCCCCACCTAAAACAAAATTCCCCAGCCGCCACTGATTATAATGTTTTCTTATTTTAGGCAAAGTATATGACAATATTTTCCTAACAGTATAATAATAAACAGGAAAAAGTCTTCAAGTAATGTTATTCAAATACTAACATTGTTGGGTAAAATAGAATTTTGTTTTATTCTGAATCCAGTGAAACAGATAGGTGGTTTTAGCTGATATAAAGACTTTCGGGTGTTTATATGTTTATGTTTAGGTATTTGGCAGGCGCTTTTATTTAAAGCGACATACATTTAAAAAAAATAATTGTAAACATTATCATTTAAGGGAAGAATGTAATACAAAATGTTAATACAAAGTGTGAAGACAGAATAAACTCTCTGCTGCTGCAGCAACAGAGATACAGTCTGTAGGTCCTTAAGATATATAGATATCTAATGTATTCAAACATTGTTTATGTAGAATATACGAATGTTTATATAACCTAATCATATTCTTTCTGCAACTTAAAAATAGCTGTCCGTTTTTTCCCCCCATCTCTGGGATTATATTCCCAGTTTTGATCTCGGACGTCTGGTCACTTATAGCAGTGGTCCCCAACCACCGGGCCGCCGCTCGATTGGTACCGGGCCGCAGAATAATTTTTTATTAATTATTTTTATTTTTCAATAAAAAAATTTTTTTTTTCTTTTATTAAAACAACATAAAAAACATAAGATACACTTACAATTAGTGCACCAACCCAGAAAAAAATCCCTTTTTCATGACAAAAACCTTCCTTTTTAATGACAAAGGGAAAAAAAATAAATAAAATTTAAAAAAAAAATCCCTCCCCTGCCGGGCCGCGGGACAAATTATCAAGCGTTGACCAGTCCGCAGCTACAAAAAGGTTGGGGACCACTGACTTAAAGCATATAAATATATTCTATTACTGTTAAGCAAACTATGGATAGTAAAACATGTGTCCTTTATCATAGCTACACGTATGACAAAAGAAACGTGTGAAAAAAGTGGTATTCAGTGAGATAAGATGAATTAAATGCGCTGACAGTTCATTGCTCCTGCCAAATGAATTGCACTGAGTGGAGCCGTTCACCACTTGAAGATGGCGGCCCTGCGTCTCGTCAGCGCCAGTAGGCAGTAGCGGTTGATGCTGTGTCTACTTATAAGATGTCTATGGTGGCTGACTTCGCTGGCCTTCCGACGAGATGTGCGGCCCTTATAAGTACCCTTATAAGATGTCTATGGTTATAACGTTAGCTGTGAGTTTACAGCCTCACTGATTTAACTACACAGCAAATAAAAGTTATGTTACTCACCTGATAAACTTAAGCTTACATTCAAAACTTACCGTTCTGTGTGCAACTTAAAATGTCGAACAAAGTTGGAAGTGGTTGCAATTCGTTTTTTGTTGACCAAGTCGTAATTTTAATACCCGAACGAAACTATCTTTGGCGTCATTTTTCTTCACTGGCGCGTTGTTTGACAGTTCTTCGTTCGTTGTTCTACAATTTGATTGGATGAATGCTGTGGGACGAAAACAACGTAGATCTAATTTGATTGGATGTTGTACTGACAGGCAGCATGCACGCTGACAGACACACACGTACAAAATGAAAGATACAGAGCGCTCCTGAATAACTTTTTAATTGCTGAGTTTTAGGGAAAGTAGCAAGTCATGTCAAGTCAAAAGGCTCAAGTCCAAATGAAGTCACAAGTCATTGATGATAAAGTCCAAGTCGAGTTGCAAGTCTCTTTACATTTTGGTAAATGGGTAAATGGGTTGTACTTGTATAGCGCTTTTCTACCCTTTTTTAAGGAGCCTAAAGCACTTTGACAGTATATCCATATTCGCCCATTCACACACACATTCACACACTGACGGCGGGAGCTGCCATGCAAGGCGCTCACCAGGACCCATCAGGAGCAGGGGTGAAGTGTCTTGCCCAAGGACACAACGGACGTGACTAGGATGGTAGAAGGTGGGGATTGAACCAATAACCCTCAGATTGCTGGCACAGCCACTCTACCAACTTCGCCACGCCGTCCCCCACTTTTGTCAAGTCGAGACTTAAGTCATCAAATTCAGGACTCGAGTCTGCCTCGAGTCCAAGTCACGTGACTCGAGTCCACACCTCTGCCTATTTCTATTAAACACAATTAATATTCATCCTGTTTTATTCAACATGATTAATATTCATTCTATTGTTTTCAAACATGATCAATATTCATTCTATTTTTATGTAACATGGTCAATATTCTTCTTATTTTAATAAACATGATACATTTTCATCTAATTTTATTAAACATTATATTTTTTTTAATCCAATTTTTATTCCACATGATCAATATTCATCCTATTTCTATCAAACACGATCAATATTCATTCTATTTTTATTTGACATGATCAATATTCATCCTAATTACATTAAACACAATTAATATTCATTTTATTTTTATCTAACTTGGTCAATGTTCATCCTATTTGTTTTAAACACAATTAATATTCATCCTATTTTTATTAAACATGATAAATATTCATCCTATTTTTACTAAACACGATCAATATTCATCCTATTTTATTAAACCCGCGCGCTGTGTCCTGCTACTTTCTGCATCTTGACTAACAATCATCGCTATCACGCCACCCAAACGTGAGAGAATTTTCCAAACTCAAAGTGATTTAGTGGAATTGTATGACTAAGAGAGAATGGAGGAGTCTGAGAGGAGAATGTTTGAGGGCATGGAGGCAGAGGCACGACTCTTCTCACCAGACGATCATCCCTCCGCTCCAACTGTGGTCGAATGTGCTAATTCCATTTCCCAATTTACGTCACAATTCACGGTTTGTACTATTACCCAATATAGCTCAAGCACGGCTGAGACGGGTGACGTCAAGCCATTAGCGCCAAAAGTTCAATTGAAGGCACACACAAGGAAGCGCGTGCGGCAGGGAAACACGGCTGCCACATCTGATGCTCTGTCCATCTCGACCGAGGCCTTCAGCGCTGCGTCCAGCCCAACCGCCGCCTCTAGCGCTTAGCCTAGCCTGGCCACTGCCTCCAGCGCCCTGCTCCGCACGGCCACCGTCCCCAGCGCTCCGCCAAGACCAGCCACCACCTCCAGCAACTCCAGGGGGTGTGATGCGGGCGCCACAATTCTAGGGGGTCTGCTGAGGGCACCACCCGCTACCGGCAGCGTCCTGTCTTTGAGTCAGCTCCAGCGTCGTCGCCGCAACCTGTTCTGCAGTCAGTTTCAGCGTCGTCGCCGCATCCTGTCCTGCAATCAGCTCCCACGTCGTCTCCGTGACCTCCTGTTCTGCAGTCGCTTTTGCGACTTCCAGCTTGCCTGCCGCACAAGTGGCCATCAGAAGCCCTCACACGCCACCTTCGTCGGCCAAGAGTGTGGCCGTTTCATGGACGCCCTCCACGCTATCAGCAGCAATGCTCAGGACCTGAGCATGGACAGTTACAGCTGCTACAAATTCTGTCACGGCCTTATTTTTAGTTTGTCAGTGTGTTTCAATGTTTAATCTTGACTTCCTGTCCTGCACACTTATTTTGTCGTTCCACTTCCTTTGTGAGTGTCCTGCAGCGGCTTTATTTTGTCTTCCAACGCACCTGTTTTGAGTTTAGTCCAGCTGGTGCTGCGGTCTTTGTCGGGAGCTTGATATCTGAGTGGATGCTGTTGAACGCTGTTCCCTTGTCTGAGGCTTCCAAGTAAGTTTGTTTAGTCTGAAGTTTGTCTGCGCGTTCCCTAAAGCATTAGGCTTTGGTTGGCGTGCAACTTGCTGCACATGTGCCTTCAAGTTTTTGCTTTTATGAAATAGCTCCTACATGCACGCCGTCTCCTACTACCTTTTGCAACTTCAATCACAATCGTTGCTATCATGCCAGTATTGTTATTAGTACAAGTAATATTTATTATTTATTGATTAATATTTGTTGTATTGTTACTAATACAAGTAATATTTATTGATTAATATTTGTTGGATTGTTAATACTACAGGTAATATTTATTATTTATGTAATAGTATTTGTTGTATTGTTATTAGTACAGGTAACATTTATTTTTTATTGATTATATTTTGTATTATTATTACAGGTAATATTTATTTTTTATTGATTATATTTTGTATTATTATTACAGGTAATATTTATTATTTATGTATTATTGTTTGTTGTATTGTTATTACTTCAGGTAATATTTATTATTTATTGATTGTGTTTTATTGTTCTTAGTAAAAGCAGTATGTATTATTTATTGATTAATATTTATTGTATTTTCATTAGTACAAGTAATGTTTATTATTTATTTATTTATATGTTTTATTGCTATTAGTACAAGTAATATTTATTATTTATTGATTATATTTTGTATTGTTATTAGTACAGGTAATATTTACTATTTATTGATTAATATTTGTTGTATTGCTATTACTTCAGGTCATTCTTATTTATTGATTGGGTTTTATTGTTCTTAGTACAAGTAATAATTATTATTTATTGATTAATACTTGTATTGTTCTTAGCACGAGTAATATTTATTATTTATTGATTAATATGTGTTGTATTGTTACGAGTACGAGTACTATTTATTGATTAATATTTGTTGTATTGCTATTACTTCAGGTCATTCTTATTTATTGATTGGGTTTTATTGTTCTTAGTACAAGTGATAATTATTATTTACTGATTAATACTTGTTGTATTGTTCTTAGCACAAGTAATATTTATTATTTATTGATTAATATGTGTTGTATTGTTACGAGTACAAGTACTATTTATTGATTAATATTTGTCCTCTTGTTAATACTGAAGGTAATATTTATTATTTATTGACTAATATGTGTTGTATTGTTATTAGTACAGGTAATATTTATTATTTATCGATTAATATTTATTGTATTGTCATTAGTACAAGTAATATTTATTATTTATTGATTTATATTTGTTGTATTGTTATTAGTACAAGTAATATTTATTGATTATATTTTGTTTTGTTATCAGTACAGGTAATATTTCTTATTTATTGATTAATATGTGTTGTATTGTTATTACTACAGGTAATATTTATTATTCATTGATTATGTTTTATTGTTCTTAGCACAAGTAATATTCACTGTTAATTGATTAATATTTGCTGTATTGTTATTAGTAAAAGTAATATTTATTATTTATTGATTAATATTTGCAGTAATACGCAGATTCAAAGCTCACATGAAGCGTATAATGGTTATTATGATTTTGTGTGTGTGTGTGTGTGTGTGTGTGTGTGTGTGTGTCAACAGAGAGCTTTGACTAAGTTGTCATGCTCACACTGTCCGTCTTTGATACAAGTAGAAAAGAGCAGAATAAAATTCAAATTCACCAACGTTGTAAAATTCAAATATGTCGTCACAACTGAAGCAACGCTGTCATGCGCAGCAACAACACAATACATAATAGCTTAATTGGTGTGTTACTTGTGTTGATTGTTGTTTGTTGTTTTACTTTCATATGCATCTACAAAACAACAGATCATTTTAATCGTTGTGTTACTTGTTGTGTTGATTGTTGTCTTGTCGTCTTGTGTTGATTGTTTTGTTACTTGTCGTGTTGATTGTAGTGTTACTTTTTGTTTTGCTATGTTGTGTTACAATGTTGTTTGTTGTGTTGTCGTATTACTTGTTGTGATGATTGTTGTTGTTATATGTCTTACTTGTTGTGATGTTTGATGTCTTAACCCCCCCCCAACGTTGTACAATTAAAATATGTCGTCACAACTGAAGCAACGCTTTCATGCGC
Source organism: Nerophis ophidion (assembly GCF_033978795.1). Taxonomy (NCBI): domain Eukaryota; kingdom Metazoa; phylum Chordata; class Actinopteri; order Syngnathiformes; family Syngnathidae; genus Nerophis; species Nerophis ophidion. Next base: position 34,926,558 of record NC_084613.1, read on the forward strand.
AGCAACAACACACAAGACATATCAGCTTAATTGGTGTAATACTTGTGTTTATTCTTGTTTTACTTTCAAATGCATCAACAATACAACACATCATTTTAATTATTGTGTTACTTGTTGTGTTGATTGTTGTCTTGTCGCCTTGTGTTGATTGTTTTGTTACTTGTGTTGATCGTTGTTACTTGTCGTGTGTCAAGGGGTGGACTATGGTGTGGTTTGTTTTCCCGTGGTGCAAATCGGCTGGACATGGCGTGAAGGTACTGACATCTTTTAATGAATCACTCAAAAAGTACAAAACAAATGTCGCGCACAAGGCGCGCTTAGGACATTAAACATGAACTTAAAAAGCTTACTAAACTGTGGATATAAAAACGAAACACTTACTGTGGCGTGAAGAAGTAAAAAAAAACAGAGCAATGGCATGAGTACTATGGCAGGGACCGCGTAATCAATCGGGTATCAAGGGAGTGTAGAGGGTGATGTCGCCAGGCTGACTGCCTGGCAACTACAGGCTTAAAAAAGTGACGTGGTGATTGACAACAGGTGCATGAGTCCAAGTGAATCAGGCGAAATGAGGACAGGTGAGAATTAATGGGTTGTCAAGGAAAAAAAACAATGGAGTGAAAAAACAGTAACTAATGGAGTCTTGAAGTAACATGACACAACTAAACAAAACATGATCACAAAGACATGACATTGTGTTGATTCTAGTGTTACTTTTTGTTTTGCTATGTTGTGTTACAATGTTTGTTGTGTTGTTGTATTACTTGTTGTGATGATGGTTGTTGTTGATGTCTTACTCACAATCACAAATATTCACACAAGTATTTGTATTCCATTAATATCACCAACACCCCTAGGCTTCAGCACCCCCGCAACCCTGAAGAGAATAAGCGCTAGAACATGGATGGATGTTTGATGTTTAATATATTATGATCATGTTTGATGTTTAAAAATGATGTGGCCCTGCGATGAGGTGGCTACTTGTCCAGGGTGTACCCCGCCCGAATGCAGCTGGGATAGGCTCCAGCACCCCCTCAACCCCGAACGGGACAAGTGATAAAAAATGGATTGATGGATGGAATAATTTTTAATGTTTATTAAGTGATGATCATATTTGATGTTTAAAAATTATGATCATGTTTGATGTTTAATAAAGAACAGTAAGAAGGGCTAGGCGTTGTGGCATGTTTTACTAGCGATGTGATTCCAAGCAACGCAAAAAAAGTATTCATATCTCAAATCAATGAAATGGATTTGAAAAAAGGCAATCATGCAGCGTAAATTAAAATATTGATGTGCTAATAAACTCCTCCCTAAAAGGCTTACTTGCCAAGTGGCTACAGTGAGTCTCCTGGCTCCGCCTCTCATTTGCAAGCAGGTAAGTGAAAAACAAGATGGATGACAACCTTCAATCTTCCTTCTCTTCTTCCTTTGAGCAGCTACTAATATTTTGGAGGAGTTGCCATTTTTTCCAATTCCCTTGCCTTTTCTTTGATGCACTGCCATCAGAAGACCCAGGAGACTAAAATGTAACTTAAACAATGTCACAATGTAGTTTTAGACACACAGATGACTGTATACTTTTACAAAAAATAGTCAAAAGGGATTGCAGATTGATTTCGTTGGAGTACAGTCAAAACACTGCACTTGTCCATTTCTAAAACAAATATTTCCCAAAATAATTGTATACCACAAATATTACCCACAAATATATCGTATACCACAAATATTACCACAAACATTTTATACAACAAATATTACCAACAACATTTTTGTACCACAAATTTTACCAAAATATTTATATACCTCAAGTACTACCAAACATATTTTTTCACCATAAAATAATACACACAAATATTTCCATAACACAAATATCACCCATATTTTCTATACCACAAATATTACCCACAAAAAATATTTCTTACCACAAATATTACCGCAAACATTTTTATACCAACAATTTTACCAAAATCTTTATATAACACGAATATTACCCACACATATTTTTATACTACAAATATTACCAATTGTGTTTGTATACCACAAGCATTACTCATACATATTTATATACCATAAATATTACCCATAAATATGTGTATATTACAAATATTACCTACACATATTTATATACCACAAATATTACACACAAATATTTCAATAACACTAATGTTAACCACAATTATTCCTATAACCACAATGGTATACAAACATATGAGGTATAAAATAATTGTGGCAATATTTCGGGTATAGAAATCCTTGTGGTAATATTTGTGGTATAAAAATATTTGTGGGCGATATATCCATCCATCCATTTTCTACCGCTTATTCCCTTTCGGGGTCGCGGGGGGCACTGGCGCCTATCTCAGCTACAATCGGGCGGAAGGCAGGGTACACCCTAGACAAGTCGCCACCTCATCGCAGGGCCAACACAGACAGACAGACAACATTCACACTCACATTCACACACTAGGGCCATTTTAGTGTTGCCAATCAACCTATCCCCAGGTGCATGTCTTTGGAAGTGGGAGGAAGCCGGAGTACCCGGAGGGAACCCACACATTCACGGGGAGAACATGCAAACTCCACACAGAAAGATCCCGAGCCTGAATTTGAACCCAGGACTGCAGGAACTTCGTATTGTGAGGCAGACGCACTAACCCCTCTGCCACCGTGAAGCCGTGGGCGATATATGTTGTATATAAATATTTTTGATACATTTTGTGGTATAAAAATGTTTGTGGTAATATTTGTGGTAAGACATATTTCTATACCACAAATATTACCCACAAATATTTCTATAAAAATGTGTGTGGGTAATTTTTGTGGTATATAAATATTTTTGGTAGAATTTGTGGTATAGAAATGTTTGTGGTAAAAAATATTTCTATACCACAAATATTACCCACAAATATTTATATACCACAAACATTACCCACAAACATTTTTATACATTTTTATACCACAAATGTTAATTTGCTTGTGAATAGATTGTCGGACTTTCCGCACATACTTGAAGTAGTCTTGTATCTTTTCCCTTTATAAGTAAATTCAAACCAAAAATGACTTTCTTTATGTATTGGTATCAAGAAGAATACATTACTGATTTTAATCACTGTGAAATGTGTCCAATACTGCATATGATGTTTAAAATCACAACATGTATTGTCCTAATAAACACTAAGGCAATATTCCTAATTCAAATGTTATACGTATTACTTCATGTAATTTTAAGGAACATTATAAACCCACTAAAAACTGTCTAAAAGTGTATTAACTATAATTTTACAACTCAGAAGAAACTTTCTTCCAATTATTCCTAATATGTTTTATTTGTAATTATTATTGAACAATAATCTGTCACGATCCGCATAGCGGATCGTTAATTGTTTCGCCATTTATATGTTCTGATCATGTTTAGTTCTAGATTCGGCCGATCCCTGTTTTTGTGCACTTCCTGTTTTGTCTCGTTTCCATGGTTTCGTCATTTGTTCACCTGCTCTGGCGTCAGGCGCACCTGTGTTGTAATTATTGAGTATATAAGCTTGCGTTATTCATTAGTTCGTCCTTGGTCCTTTGTTTGCTTTACGCAACAAGTCACGGTTAGTATCCTGTTTTATAGATTATTTTGTGCTAAGTTACGCCTTAGCTTCGCGTGCGCTCGGCCCGTCGTTTGTTTGTACTTTTGTCTCCTGCTAAGTTTTAGCTTTAGCTTCCCGTGCGTAGGCACACGCTTTGTTTTTCCCTTTTTTTGTCAGTGTTCTTTTTATTCTTATACATTAAAATCAAGTTCTTACCTGCACTCCTGCCTGACAGGTCGTGTGCATCCAAGAGGTTGCAACTCCGCGCAACAAGATGTGCCGCACATGTGACATAATCAAAGCAAACAGTTGTAATGGTAATAGTTACTCGCATTTTATTATCAAAAGTCTATAGCTTACTGAAAGCTGTTGAGATTACCATGCCTCCTTATTTATTCTATGTTATGCCATTATCTTATCTTAGCTTACCACCAAGATGTACGGTGTACTGCAAATGTCTGAAAAATATCCTAACCTAAGAATGTTAGACTACACTTTAAAGTTAAACGACTTAAAACTTACACGTAATACATTCATTTTCAATCTTCCACTCCCAATGCACCACACACACACACACACACACACACATACACACACACACACACACACACACACACACACACACACACACACACACACACACACACACACACACACACACACACACACACACACACACAACACACACACACACACACACGCACACACAAGGTTGTGCCTTATCCTAAGATATAAGGCGAACACAAACTTGCCAACCCTCCCGGATTTTCCAGGAGACTCCCAAAATTCAGCGCCTCTCCCGAAAATCTTCCGGGACAAATTTTCTCCCGAAAATCTCCCGAAATTCAGGCGAAGCTAGAGGCCACGCCTCCTCTTGCTCAATGCGGACATGAGTGACGTGTACAAACAGCGTGCCAGCCCAATGACGTTATAACTGTAGAATGATCGAGGGCGAGTTCTTGGTTTCTTATGTGGGTTTATTGTTAGGCAGTTTCATTATCGTCCTCCCAGCACGGTAAAACAACACACAACAACAGCTGTCCGAATTTGTCTACCTAAAGCAGTTCTTCTGCCAAACAGCAATGTGTTGTGACACTCTTAAACAGGACAATACTGCCATCTAGTGTACATGCATATGGTTAGAAAAACAAGGATGGAATATTCAACCCTCAACTCAACAATGAGTAGATGTGTGTTATGTGTGTGTAAATGTGTAAATAAATGAACACTGTAATTCAAGTATTTATTATATATATATATATATATATATATATATATATATATCCATCCATCCATCCATTTTCTACCGCTTATTCCCTTGCGGGGTCGCGGGGGGCGCTGGCGCCTATCTCAGCTACAATCGGGCGGAAGGCAGGGTACACCCTGGACAAGTCGCCCCCTCATCACAGGGCCAACACAGATAGACAGACAACATTCACACTCACATTCACACACTAGGTCCAATTTAGTGTTGCCAATCAACCTATCCCCAGGTGCATGGGTTTGGAAGTGGGAGGAAGCCGGAGTACCCGGAGGGAACCCACGCATTCACGGGGAGAACATGCAAACTCCACACAGAAAGATCCCGAGCCTGGATTTGAACCCAGGACTGCAGGAACTTCGTATTGTGAGGCAGACGCACTAACCCCTCTGCCACCGTGAAGCCCTATATATATATATATATATATATATATATATATACAGAGAGAGAGAGAGAGAGGATTAAGGGCCCTTACAAACTATAAGACCAAAGCCCACCAGGCCCTGAATGACCGGACTCTCGCTCAGGACCTCAACACACATTACTGTCGTCACGAACGGCTCTACTCCCCCCACCATAATCCCCCCACCAACTCCAGCACTACATTGAAGGACTTAAAGGACTCCAAGGACAGTAAAGGACTCCAAGAACATCACAGGACCTCACAAAAGGCCCTCTCCATCCGAGAGGAGGATGTACGCCGGCAGTTCTTGAAGCTGAACAAGTGGAAGGCCCCCGATGGTGTCTTCCCCTCCACCTTGAGACACTGTGCGGATCAGCTGGCTCCTGTCTTCACTGACATTTTTAACACCTCTATGGAGCTATGCCGTGTGCCGTCCTGTTTCAAGACCTCCACCATCGTCCCTGTCCCCAAGAAAGCTCGGATCACAGGACTTAATGACTGCAGGCCGGTGGCCCTGACGTCTGTGGTCATGAAGTTCACTCTTAAACAGGACAATACTGCCATCTAGTGTACATGCATATGGTTAGAAAAACAAGGATGGAATATTCAACCCTCAACTCAACAATGAGTAGATGTGTGTTATATGTGTGTAAATGTGTAAATAAATGAACACTGTAATTCAAGTATTTATTTTATATATATATATATATATATATATATATATATATATATATATATACAGAGAGAGAGAGAGAGGATTAAGGGCCCTTACAAACTATAAGACCAAAGCCCACCAGGCCCTGAATGACCGGACTCTCGCTCAGGACCTCAACACACATTACTGTCGTCACGAACGGCTCTACTCCCCCCACCATAATCCCCCCACCAACTCCAGCACTACATTGAAGGACTTAAAGGACTCCAAGGACAGTAAAGGACTCCAAGAACATCACAGGACCTCACAAAAGGCCCTCTCCATCCGAGAGGAGGATGTACGCCGGCAGTTCTTGAAGCTGAACAAGCGGAAGGCCCCCGATGGTGTCTTCCCTTCCACCTTGAGACACTGTGCGGATCAGCTGGTTCCTGTCTTCACTGACATTTTTAACACCTCTCTGGAGCTATGCCGTGTGCCGTCCTGTTTCAAGACCTCCACCATCGTCCCTGTCCCCAAGAAAGCTCGGATCACAGGACTTAATGACTGCAGGCCGGTGACCCTGACGTCTGTGGTCATGAAGTTCTTTGAGCGCTTGGTCCTGCCCCACCTCAAAGACATCACCGCCCCCCTCCTGGACCCACTGCAGTTCGCCTACAGAGCCAACAGGTCTGTGGATGATGCAGTGAACCTGGCCCTCCACTTCATCCTGGAGCATCTGGACTCATCAGGAACCTACGCGAGGATCCTGTTTGTGGACTTCAGCTCTGCCTTCAACACCATCCTCCCTGGACTGCTACGAGACAAGCTCTACCAGCTCAGCGTGCCCGACTCCCTCTGCAGGTGGATCAACGACTTCCTGACGGACAGAAGACAGCACGTGCGGCTGGGGAAGATTGTCTCGGACAGTAGAACCACAAACACTGGTACTCCTTAGGGCAGTATACTTTCCCCCTGGCTCTTGTCCCTGTACACAAACTGCTGCACCTCCAGTCACCAGTCGGTGAAGCTGCTCAAGTTTGCGGACGACACTACTCTCATCGGGCTCATCTCGGATAACCCAAATTGGAGGTCTCGAGGTGGGCAAGAATGTTCTAACTTAATTATTATTTGCAACAAAAAAAAAAGGTTATGAGTTTGAACATCAAATATATTGTATTTGTAGTGCATTCAATTGAATATGGATTGAAAAGGATTTGCAAATCATTGTATTCCGTTTATATTTACATCTAACACAATTTCCCAACTCATATGGAAACAGGGTTTGTATATATATGTATATCTCATCGGGTCCCTTATAAAAGCGCTATTTATATATATAAATATATATGTATATCTTCAGTCTACATTTTCTTCATATCCTATTTCAATACCTCCACATTATCTGGCGTACACATTAGTTTAATATCATACGTCTCTCTTTATCTCTTCATATTATGATACGATCGCTAATCCTAGCACAGTCATCACGCCTCATCCTTATAAATTTACTAGACAGACTGCTTTGTTTTCCACTTAGTCTTATTCTCTGCATGTAATGCTCCGGTGTCACAAATTTGATTTCTTTGCCATTTATTGAATTATTATTTCTGGTTTCCTTGCTGTTTTTTCACATAAGTTGTCATAATTTAGTTTATCCTTATAATAACCCTGATCATTTTCTTTGTCTTTTGGTGTGGTCTTTGGAGATTTGGATGTCTCCTGACATAGTCATGCTGAGTAATCTTGATTGATAATTTATTATTTCTCATGACAGTCTCTGGCTAAATGTCCTTCTCTGACACAACGCCAACATACAGTAGGGTGTAACCGCTGCCGTTGCTGTCCTCTATTTTATTTTCATTTTTCAGAACAGCCTCGTGCAAAATGTCCTTCTTTGCCACAACGCCAACATGCAGTAGGGTGTAAACACCGCCGTTGCTGTTGTTGTCTTCTATTTTGGTTGAAATAGATTGTATTAGACCATTTCAGGTCTGCGTTTTTTTCGGTCCCTCTTTCCATTTTGAGAATTTGGATTAATTCGTCATCCCCTACAGAGCAGAATTTATAAGGATTACTTTTGTCCTTGTTATAAGATAGTGGTTTAATTTATTATTGTGGTACACGTCGCTTCTGCTGGAGGTTTTTCCCCCAGTGGATTTGTCTTGCCTAAAGTTTCCACAATAACCCACTATTACTACTTCTCACAACTTTAGTATGGAGTGATAGCCTAATGGCGATTACTCCCGCACATTCTCACTTTCATACCTTTCAAACTTGTTTCACAGCTGTTTCAGTTTTCTTGCGGACTTCACTGTCCTTCTGTGGCCTCTTCTGTGGCCTCTTCTGTTTTAGGATTTTCAGTTTTTACGTGGACTCAGCGGTCCTTAATTTGGCTTATTTTCAATGTTGAGTTTTACGGAATTTCAGTTTTAATTTTCGTTTTTTACGTAGACCCCGCTGTCCTTAATTTGGCGTATATTCAATGTTGAATTTGACTGAACTTTCAGTTTTTGTTGATTCCGGCATCCTTCTGATTCTTAGGCCTTTTTACCTGTTAGAGTCTAGGATTTACAGGGTTTGTTTTTGCGTCGTAACCCTTAGTCACACGCTTTTTCTATGCGTTGTAACCCTTAATTACACGCTTTATTCCCCTCGATGCATCGTGACCATAAGTTACACACTATTTTTCTTTTATAATTCAAAACATACTCACTGAAATCTGCGTTCCTTCCTCTTGTCCTCGGTTTCCCGTCAGTCGCCAGATCCCAGCCGAGGTGAAGAAAATCAGCTCCACAATGGGAGATGTGGCTGCCTTGGTCTTCTGATTTTAATCACTCGGCTGGAATCGTCAGACGTGTTTTAGTCCGGCTCGAAGGACCAAGAAGATGTCAGGTTTAAACACTGATGATATCTAATAATCAGACAAGAAGCAAGGAATTATGCAGGGACAGAGTTCAATTTAGCTCATGAGGAGGACGCATGGAGCTGCACACTTAGTCACAGTCTCGCCCTACGTCAGTTACAGCGTCCCTCTATTTATTCAGGAGTTCCACAGTCAACATCACTGAGGCCGCCTCTAAAAGGAGTGGTCACATACATTATGCAAAGTAGGTCCAGTACGCACAATACGTGACGGAATGTGCTGGGGGCCTTGTGATTCTGCGTGTTGTCGTCTTAACTGCGTTGAGGTCTCTGAAGTCCTTGGCTGTTAGCGGCCTTGTGATTTCGCCTTGTCTCTGCTTCGTCTGCATGCTGTTGTCTTATCTTTGTTCAGGTTCTTGAAGTCCTTGGCTGTTAGTGGGCTAAAACAAAGACAACATATGTGGCTGAGGCCACCTCTCAGACAAGAAATTTTTTCTTTTTGTCACCGATTCTGTTCATAACTTTTTTGGACAGAATTTGTAGGCACAGTCAAGGCGTTGAGAGGATCCATTTTGGTCGGTGCAGGATTAGGTCACTGCTTTTTGCAGATGATGTGGTCCTGGTGTCTTCTTCTGGCCAGGATCTTTAGCTCTAACTGGCGAGTTTTTGAAACTTTTTTATTAGTAGATTGCACAGTACAGTACATATTCCGTACAATTGACCACTAAATGGTAACACCCAGATAAGTTTTTCAACTTGTTTAAGTCGGGGTCCACTTTAATCAATCCATGAGTGTGAAGCGACTGGTATGAAAATCAGCACCTCCAAGTCCGAGTCCATGGTTCTTGCCCAGAAAGGGGTGGAGTGCCATCTCCGGGTTGGGGAGGATATCCTGCCCCAAGTGGAGGAGTTCAAGTACCTTGGAGTCTTGTTCACCAGTGAGCGAAGAGTGGATCATGAGATCGACAGGTGGATAGGTGTGGCGTCTTCCGTAATGGGGACGCTGTATCGACCCGTTGTGGTTAAGAAAAGAGCTGAGCCGGAAGGCAAAATACCCAATTTGCCGGTCGATCTTCGTTTTCATCCTCACCTATGGTCATTAGCTTTGGTTTATGACCGAAAGGACAAGATCACGGGTTACAAGCGGCCGGAACGAGTTTCCTCCGCCGGGTCGCGGGGCTCTCCATTAGAGATAGGGTGAGAAACTCTGCCATCCGGGAGGAGCTCAAAGTAAAGCCGCTGCTCCTTAACATCGAGAGGAGCCAGATGAGGTGGTTCAGGCATCTGGTCAGGATGTCACCCGAACGCCTCCCTAGGGAAGTATTTCGGGCACGTCCACGGGGAAGACCCAGGACACGTTAGGAAGACTAGGTCTCCCGGCTGATCTGGGAACGCCTCTGGATTCCCCGGGAAGAGCTGGACGAAGGGGCTGGGGAGAAAAAAGTCTGGGCTTCCCCTGGTTAGGCTGCTGCCCCTGCGACCAGACCTCTGATAAGCGGAAGAAGATGGATGGACGGATGGATGGATGTGTATACCAAAAATATTTTATACCACAAATATTATCCACAAATATGTATATACCACAAATATTACCCACAAAAATATTTCTATATGACAAATATTACACACAAATATTGCTATACCACAAATATTGCCCATAAATATGTAAATGCAACAAATATTACCCACAGATACTTCTATGCCACAAATATTTAAATACCAAAAATATTTCCCACAAATATTACCCACAAATATTTCTATGCCACAAATATTTCCCACAAATATTTATATAGCACAAATAATCCCACAATTATTTCTATACTACTAATATAACCTACACATATGTTATACCACAAATATTACCCAAAAGTATTTATATACAACAAATATTTTCATACCACAAATATTTTATACCACAAATATTACCCACAAGTATTTTTAGAACCACAGATATTACCCACAATTATTACCCACAGTTATTACCCACAAATATTCTATACCACAATTATTTTCTATACCTCAAATATTACCCGCAAATATTTCAACACCACAAATTTTACGCAAAATGTTTCTATATCACAAATATTACCACAAGTATTTATATACCACAAATATTACGCCAAATGTTTCTATGCCACAAATATTACCACAATTATTTTTATATAATTTTTACCACAAATATTTTATATGGGAAATTTTTGTATACTACAAATATTACCCACTGTTGCGTTTGGACCAGATCTTCTGTTGGTCCCCCCACCAGGTTTGTTTGATGACACATGAGCTGGTTTTACATGAATCCCAGACAGAGTAGCATATTTTGATACTTTATTCCAAAGCTATGGGAGACCATCTATGCATAACACATTCAATTCGCATCGTCCTAGTTGATCTGAAAACATTACGGAAGCGCTGTCTTTTTCACTACCCCTCTCGTCCCGCTACCCTCCCCTACAGAGCGAATCCACATCTCTTCTCCTTCTAAGCCTGGGACATTTGAGATAAGAAGGGTGTTATGGCTGCTAGTTACATTCCAAGCTTCAAGGTCTACGCATGCCCAACACTTAGCTGTTTTTTAAAAAATATGACTAGGATTTAAAAAGATATCTATCTCCGTCAATCCCCCTTCAGATCTTCTACAAAAGATCTCTAACACAATTACAAAACTTAAGCACCTGCCCCACATTAAAGTTTTAGCAATATGAGGACTGGTGGGCATGGTAATTCCGGGTTTGTCCCTCCGTGGATGCGTTGACATGAACACAACAAAGGTAAGCTCTTAAAATATTTATTTAACAAAAAGAGAGCTCTGAACAGAAATACTGGAGCTAATAAAAAGGCAAACCAAAAACGCTAGTATGAAAACTAGGAAATACAAACAGAAAACTAAACTTGGCATGAAAGCACAAACGAGAAAACAAATCATCAGTATGAAAACTGGAATAATCAAGTGGCATAGCGTGAGGGCTAGCGAGAATAAAAGTAGAAAAAGTAGCAGTCGTCACTTGTTGCATGAGAGCGATTTATGAACCCAGGGAGAAATGAATAAAGAGGCTGTCTTAAATAGGAGGGTGATTAGACAAAACAGGTGTGTGTGGACCGGGATTGGCAGGTGGACTGATGAGCTACCATGGTGACAGGCTAAACAGGAAATAAACAGTCACTTGACAGAGAGTGATACCAGAAAGGAAAAATAACTAATATGTGTAGATCCGAGCAGCGGATCGCAACAGTATTCCCCCCCAACAAAAGACAGATACCAGATGTCTCAAAAAGAAGAGAAAAAAACAAAAAACTAAACTTGAACCCCCTCCCCAAACACAAAAAGTCCACAAACGAAGGGAGGGCGGAGGGAAGCCACGGTGGAGGGTCGCCAAGTCTCGTGTCCCCGAATCCACCGAGGACAAGTCATGTGGCGGCGGCGGGTCGAACGCCGCTGCCGAAAAAGTCTTGGCGGGCGACCTCGAAAAGACCACATCAGTGGCCGCCTAGCAGGATGACGCTTTAGCACCATAGTCATAGCAGGCTTGGATGTAGCAGACGAGGGTGCGGTTTGCTGCAGCCGAAGAAGGCCCGAGTGCAGCAGGCGAAGAAAGCGTCCTCGGCGGCGTGAAAACCACAGTCGTCATCGTTGGCAGCGTGAAAACCACAGTCGTCATCGTTGGCGGCGTGGAAGCCGCAGTCGTCATCGTTGGCGGCGTGGAAGCCGCAGTCGTCATCGTTGGCGGCGTGGAAGCCGCAGTCGTCATCGTTGGCGGCGTGGAAACCGCAGTCGTCATCGTTAGCGGCGTGGAAACCGCAGTCGTCATTGTCGTGGAGGCAGGCGTAGTCGTCGCCGTCGTGGAGGCTGGAGGCACAGTCGTTGTCATTGCAGAAGCAGCACAGTTGCCAACTTGAGCCCCCTCTTCAAACAGCGGATGCCAGACGCATTCCTTATCATGTAAGGAGGTATCTAAGGGTGGGTGGAGGGAGGTTAGGAGGAGGGCAGATTCTTCCCCACTAGAATTACTAGAAGAACCCTTAGAAAAAGGAGAAAAACCCAAAGATTTGGGCTGGGCTTGAGGACTTAGTGACTGAGATGAAAAAGAAGGTGAAAATTGAAAACTAAACTTGCATCTGGAAAAAACGTCCTTATGTAAATCTTTATCAATATTGTCCAGAAAATTAAAGTCAATATCTTTAGAAAAAGGCTGGGAATTATATTCCCCCAAAAAATGTTCGGTGACGTCACCGGAAGGTGTTGCCGACATGACGTCACCGCTGCTGTCTGTGAAAGAGACATGGCGGTCGAAAGAAAGTTTGGACATAAAACTAAAGGGATTACCAGGCTTGTGAGGAGTATCCTGGACGGGTTGAAGCTTGCTGTGTTCGCTGAAAGAGAGTCGTGGAGTGAAAGCGTCAATGCAGCGGGCAGCGTGAGCGGATTCGGAAGGCACATCACCGTAATGACGAATCTCCGCCTCCCGTGCTCGGAACTTTTTCCACGTGCCTATATCAAAGGGGTTCTCTTTCCAGCTGTCAATCGCGAAGGAATTTCTTGCTGGGTTCATACTGTGAGGACTGGTGGGCATGGTAATTCCGGGTTTGTCCCTCCGTGGATGCGTTGACATGAACACAACAAAGGTAAGCTCTTAAAATATTTATTTAACAAAAAGAGAGCTCTCAACAGAAATACTGGAGCTAATAAAAAGGCAAACCAAAAACGCTAGTATGAAAACTAGGAAATACAAACAGAAAACTAAACTTGGCATGAAAGCACAAACGAGAAAACAAATCATCATTATGAAAACTGGAATAATCAAGTGGCATAGCGTGAGAGCTAGCGAGAATAAAAGTAGAAAAAGTAGCAGTCGTCACTTGCTGCATGAGAGCAATTTATGAACCCAGGAAGAAATGAATAAAGAGGCTTTCTTAAATAGGAGGGTGATTAGACAAAACAGGTGTGTGTGGACCGGGATTGGCAGTTGGACTGATGAGTTACCATGGTGACAGGCTAAACAGGAAATAAACAGTCACTTGACAGAGAGTGATACCAGATAGGAAAAATAACTAATATGTGTAGATCCGAGCAGCGGATCGCAACAAGCAAGCTCGCACTAAAATAAAAGCCTAGTTACATGGGAGATGGATGGAAGCAGTCCACGTCAAAGTCGCCATGAAACAAATAAAACTATGGATCTCGCAACCGGGGAATATTTGATTGTACTTTTACAAATGGCGCCGTAGTGAGACCACCCTGGTCTAGTTTGAGTGCTTAGTGTCACTGCCCGGGCGCATTTCAGCGCGCACTCATCTGTGAGCTCTGCTGAGTGCACCTCCAAGAAAGCACCTGCGCGAGCCACTCCTGCAGAAGCTGCGCCGGTGCACAGCTGTATTCACTCACCAGCAAACTGCCCACCTGAACCCGATGATGATACCTGCCTTCTTAAGCCAGCAACCTGCTATCCATGGCCAGAACATAGTCATCTGTTCCAGTGCAGTAAGCTGACTAACCTAGCTCTATGCACACTCTTTGCTCTCTGTGTTTTTCCCCCGTCATGTTTATTGTCTCATGTCCTCCTTGTCGCCTCTCTGCACTATGCCTTACAACCAGGGAGTATTTACTATCAGTACAACGGTCATCCGACTCGTTACTCTTTTAGGGAAGACCAAATCCCCAGGGCGAGCCACACTCGACTATTTGCTTACTCGTCAGTGAAGCAGCCCGTCACGGTAATCTTGACACAATGCCGTGAGTTGACCACTCATTTGCAACTTTTATGTAATGGGAGACAAGGCAAAAATGCAACCAATTTATCAAAATCACCACTCTGTCTCTGGGGTACAAAACAGTGTTTGACTTACAGACTTTAGGACAGACTCCTAATGCAGATTTTAGAAAAAGGCTCTGCTTACCTTGATTTATATGTTAGCCAAGTGAGTCTGTCCGGAAGATTGTAAGAGATGTCCAATCATCAGCGTGTCATCTCGGACGTAGCCCCCAAATTAAGCTGGTTTTAAATGAATCCCAGACAGAGTAGCTTATTTTGTTATTTTATTCCAAAGCTTTGGGAGACCATCTATGGACAACACATTCAATTCGCATCGCCCTAGTTGATCTGAAAACATTACGGAAGCACTGTCTTTTTCACTACCTCTCTCGCCCCCCTGGCCTCCCCTCCAGAGCAAACCCATATCTCTTCTCCTTCTAAGCCTGGGACATTTGAGATAAGAAGGGTGTTATGGCTGCTAGTTACATTCCAAGCTTCAAGGTCTACGCATGCCCAACACTTAGCTGTTTTTCAAATATGACTCGGATTTAAAAAGATATCTATCTCCGTCACCACCAATATTTCTATATCACAAATATTACCGACAACTATTTTTATACCACATATATTACCCACAAATATTTCTATACCATAAATATTAACCACAAATATTTCTATACGGGTTCTATATGGGTTTCAAAATGGCGGCGCCCGGACGGGCTGCGACATGGTGGAGCTCTTGATAAAGATGGAAGATTTGGCAGAAATACCGGACAATTCTGCAAACTTCATGACTGGCTCACATCGTGGTCTCTCCGTGGTCACTTATGACCGCCAGACACTTCTGGATGTGGACAGATCGGGCCGTTTTGGACTGATGGGCGCGTGTTTGCTAGACCTGCTAACTAGCACGGGAATACTTCGCCGGTTACATCCAGCGGCCTGTGATGCAGCGGAGTATAGTATCAGCGGGGGCCGTCTACGGAGCAGACGCCAGCGGTGTGATCGGAAACGCGGATGCCGAGTGGGGCTAAAAACAAAGCTAAAGGCTAATCCCCACAAAACACCACGTCCCTCCATCCTGAAGCCAGATTTAAAAGAAAGATGCAGGACTACTGGCCTAGGTAAGGAGTCAGTTAAATTAGAACAAGTTTTTGATTGTTTCAGAGTTGGACATGCGTTCTACTGAGTTGGCAAACTATGATGCGTTCAGTTTATCAAAGCACCAAACAAACAATCGGAAAATCCCCGTCGTATCAATTCCTAGATATGGTCGTAATTATATTAAGTAAACTGGGCATAATAACCACAACATTATTATTATTGCTACTATGGATACTTTGATCAAAAATTCCCTAAAACAGCCCACTACCTATAAAATAGTTTTTTTAAACATAAGATCATTGTCTCCCAAAACGTTGTTAATGAGGTCATCAGAGACAACAATCTTAACGTCATCGGTCTTAGCAAAACCTGGCTTAAACCAGACGACTTTTTTGCGCTAGTTGAGGCATCTCCTCCTAACTCTACATATGCGCATATTGCCCGTCCCCTTAAAAGGGGTGGGTGGGTCGCACTAATAAACAACGAAAACTTTAACCTTAGTCCTAACATAAATAATAAATATAAATCGTTTGAGGTGCTAACTTTGAGGTCTGTCACACCTCTGCCTCTATACTTTGCTGTTATCTACCGCCCCCAAGGGCCCTATTCGGACTTTTTCAATGAATTCTCAGAGTACGTTGCTGATATAGTGACACATGCCGTTAATATAATTATAATGTGATACTTTAATATCCATATGAATACCCCATCGGACCCACCGTGCGTAGCGCTCCAGACTATAATTGATAGCTGTGGTCTTACACAAATAATAAATGAACCCACGCATTGCAATGGTAATACGATAGACCTAGTGCTTGTTAGGGGTATCACCGTTTCCAAAGTTACGATACTCCCGTATACTAAAGTATTGTCCGATCATTACCTTATAAAATTTGAGGTTCAGACGCATGTTCGTCAAACTAATAATAATAATAATAACTGCTATAGCAGCCGCAACATTAATATGGCCACAACGACAACTCTTGCTGACCTACTGCCCTCGGTAATGGCACCATTCCCAAAGTATGTGGGCTCTATTGATAACCTCACTAACAACTTTAACGATGCCCTGCGCGAAACCATTGATAACAGAGCACCGCTAAAGTTAAAAAAGGCTCAAAAAAGCGTACCCCCTGGTTTACAGAAGAAACAAAAGCTCATAAATTATTATGTAGAAAGCTGGAACGCAAATGTCGCATGACTAAACTTGATGTGCACCATCAAGCATGGAATGATAGTTTAATAACTAATAAACGCATGCTTACCTTAGCTAAAGCTAAATATTACTCAAATCTCATCCACCTTAATGAAAACGATCCTAAATTTTTGTTTAGTACGGTAGCATCGCTAACCCAACAAGGGACCCCTTCCAGTAGCTCCAGCCACTCAGCAGATGATTTTATGCAATTCTTTAATAAGAAAATTGAATTCATTAGAAAGGAGATTAAAGACAAAGCGTCCCAGCTACAACTGGGTTCTATTAACACAGATACAATTGTATATACGGCGGATACTGCCCTCCAAAATAGTTTCTCTCGTTTTGAGGAAATAACATTAGAGGAATTGTTACAACGTGTAAATGGAATAAAACAAACAACATGTTTACTTGACTCACTTCCTGGGAAACTGATCAAGGAGCTCTTTGTATTATGAGGTCCATCAGTGCTAAATATTATAAACTTATCACTTTCCTCGGGCACTGTTCCCCTAGCATTCAAAAAAGCGGTTATTCATCCTCTTCTTAAAAGACCTAACCTCGATCCTGACCTCATGGTAAACTACCGACCGGTGTCTCACCTTCCCTTTATTTAAAAAATCCTCAAAAAAAATTGTTGCAGGGAAACTAAATGAACACTTAGCGTCTAACAATCTATGTGAAACTTTTCAATCCGGTTTCAGGGCAAATCTCCCTATGGTGACAGCCCTCGGAAAAATGACTAATGATCTATTGCTAACGATGGATTCTGATGCGTCATCGATATTGCTGCTCCTCGATCTTAGCGCTGCTTTCGATACCGTCGATCATAATATTTTTTTAGAACGTATCAAAACACGAATTGGTATATCAGACTTAGCCCTGTCTTGGTTTAACTCTTATCTTACTGATAGGATGCAGTGCGTCTCCCATAACAATGTGACCTCGGACTACGTTAAGGTAACGTGTGGACTTCCCCAGGGTTCGGTCCTTGGCCCTGTACTCTTCAGCATCTACATGCTGCCGCTGGGTGACATCTTACGCAAATACGGTATTAGCTTTCACTGATATGCTGATGAACCCCAAATCTACATGCCCCTAAAGCTGACCAACATGCCGGACTGTAGTCAGCTGGAGGCGTGTCTTAATGAAATTAAACAATGGATGTCCGCTAATTTTTTGCAACTCAACGCCAAAAAATGCTGATTATCGGTCTTACTAGAAACCGACCTCTATTTAATAATACAACTTTAACATTTGACAACCAAACAATTAAACAAGGCGACTTGGTAAAGAATCTGGGTGTTATCTTCGACCCAACTCTCTCCTTTGAGCCACACATTAAAAGCGTTACTAAAACGGCCTTCTTTCATCACCGTAATATCGCAAAAATTCGCGCCATTTTGTCCACTAAAGACGCTGAGATCATTATCCATGCGTTTGTTACGTCTCGCCTCAGTTACTATAACGTATTATTTTCGGGTCTCCCCATGTCTAGCATTAAAAGATTACAGTTGGTACAAAATGCGGCTGCTAGACTTTTGACAAGAACAAGAAAGTTTGATCACATTACGCCTATACTGGCTCACCTGCACTGGCTCCCTGTGCACTTAAGATGTCACTTTAAGGTTTTACTACTTACGTATAAAATACTACACGGTCTAGCTCCAGCCTATCTTGCCGATTGTATTCTACCATATGTCCCGGCAAGAAATCTGCGTTCAAAGGACTCCGCCTTATTAGTGATTCCCAAAGCCCAAAATAAGTCTGCAGGCTAAAGAGCGTTTTCATTTCGGGCTCCAGTACTCTGGAATGCCCTCCCGGTAACAGTTCGAGGTGCCACCTCAGTAGAAGCATTTAAGTCTCACCTTAAAACTCATTTGTATACTCTAGCCTTTAAATAGACTCCCTTTTTAGACCAGTTGATCTGCCGTTTCTTTTCTTTTTCTCCTATGTCCCACTCTCCCTTGTTGAGGGGGTCCGGTCCGATGGCCATGGATGACGTACTGGCTGTCCAGAGTCGGGACTCAGGATGGACCGCTCGTCCAGAGTCGGGACCCAGGATGGACCGCTTTCCTGTGTATCGGCTTGGGACATCTCTGCGCTGCTGATCCGCCTCCGCTTAAGATGGTTTCCTGCTGGCTCCGCTGTGGACGGGACTCTCGCTGCTGTGTGGAACCGCTTTGGACTGGACTTTTGCGGCTGTGCTGGATCCACTATGGATTGAACTTTCACGGTATCATGTTAGACCCGCTCGACATCCATTGCTTTCGTCCTCTCCAAGGTTCTCATAGTCATCATTGTCACCGACGTCCCACTGGGTCATCATTGTCACCGACTTCTCACTGGGTGTGAGTTTTCCTTACCCTTATGTGGGCCTACCGAGGATGTTGTAGTGGTTTGTGTTGTGGTTTGTGCAGCCCTTTAAGACACTAGTGATTTGGGGCTATATAAGTAAACATTGATTGATTGATTGATATACCACAAATACTTCTATACCACAAATATTACCCACAAATATTTCTATACCACCAATATTTCTATACCACAATAATTACCCACAAATATTTTTTTTACCACAAATATTACTAACAAATATTTCTATACCCCAAATATCACCAACTAATATTTTATACCATAAATATTACCCCAAATGTTTGTATACCACATATATTACCCACACATATTTATATACCACAAATATCACCCACAAAAATGTTTATACCACGAATATAACCCACAAATATTTATATACAACAAATATTACTGGATCGGTTCGCAGCCGAGTTTGAAGCGACCGGAATGAGAATCAGTACCTCCAAGTCCGAGTCCATGGTTCTCGCCCGGAAAAGGGTGGAGTGCCATCTCCAGGTTGGGGAGGAGACCCTGCCCCAAGTGGAGGAGTTCAAGTACCTCGGAGTCTTGTCCACGAGTGGGGGAAGAGTGGATCGTGAGATCGACAGGCGGATCGGTGCAGCGTCTTCAGTAATGCGGACGTTGTATCGATCCTTTGTGGTGAAGAAGGAGCTGAGCCGGAAGGGAAAGCTCTCAATTTACCGGTCGATCTACGTTCCCATCCTCACCTATGGTCATGAGCTTTGGGTCATGACCGAAAGGACAAGATCACGGGTACAAGCGGCTGAAGTGAGTTTCCTCTTCCGGGTGGCGGGTCTCTCCCTTAGAGATAGGGTGAGAAGCTCTGCCATCCGGGAGGAACTCAAAGTAAAGCCGCTGCTGCTCCACATCGAGAGGAGCCAGATGAGGTGGCTCGGGCATCTGGTCAGGATGCCACCCGAACGCCTCCCTAGGGAGGTGTTTAGGGCACGTCCAACCGGTAGGAGGCCACGGGGAAGACCCAGGACACGTGGGGAAGACTATGTCTCCCGGCTGGCCTGGGAACGCCTCGGGATCCCCCGGAAAGAGCTGGACGAAGTGGCTGGGGAGAGGGAAGTCTGGGCTTCCCTGCTTAGGCTGCTGCCCCCGCGACCCGACCTCGGATAAGCGGAAGATGATGGATGGATGAATGGATGGAAATATTACCCACACATGTTTCTATGCCACAAATATTACCCACAAATAATTATCTACGAAAAAAAATTCTATAACACAAATATTACTCAAATATTTTTATACCACATCCATCCATCCATTTTCTACCGCTTATTCCCTTTAGGGGTCGCGGGGGGTGCTGGCGCCTATCTCAGCTACAATCGGACGGAAGGCGGGGTACACCCTGGACAAGTCGCCACCTCATCGCAGGGCTAACACAGATAGACAACATTCACACTCACATTCACACACTAGGGCCAATTTTAGTGTTGCCAATCAACCTATCCCCAGGTGCATGTCTTTGGAGGTGGGAGGAAGCCGGAGTACCCGGAGGGAACCCACGCATTCACGGGGAGAACATGCAAACTCCACACAGAAAGATCCCGACCGCAATTACCCACAAATATTTCTATCCCACAAATATTACCCACAAATATTTTATACCACAAATATTACCCCACATGTTTGCATACTACAAATATTACCCACAAATTAGATTAGATTAGATAGTACTTTATTTATTCCGTCAGGAGAGTTCCTTCAGGAACATTACAATTTTCAGCACAATCCCATTCAAGATCAGACAAACATTACAGGGAGACAGAACAGGATCGCTGACGGGTCTGCCGGCTTCCAGCGCCCTTACAAAAAAGATGACATACAGGTAAACGGGGGGGGGGAGAAAAGAATAGAAGATTAAAATAAAATTTAAAAAATCGGTCTTAGCTTGGGCCCTGGAGTGGGGGTGCAGACTGAGGCCAAGGGAAAAAAACAACAACTCATAGCCATGTAAGAGGGAAACATCAAAGAACACAGAGGACATTAAAGACATTAAAGCATCAGATACAACCAGACACTTCTACATACAGCTATGAATAAAAAGTAAAATAAAAATATACACTGTGGTGGCCTCTGCGGTGTTCCCCACCATCGTCCGCTGGGGAGGAGGGAGCATGGCCAGAGACAGAAGCAGACCCAACAAAGCAACCAAGACAGCCGACTCCACTCTCGGCCAGTGTCCAGTCCGCATGGATGAGCGAGGATACGTCCAAGGTGACTGAGGTGTCCGACACCTTCTCACCCAGTCAAGACACCGCGAAGCCTCTCCGTCCCAGCGCTCAGTGCTAGCTCCGCAGCCCTGTCCCCCTCATCCACATCTCCTCCAGTCCCTCCAAACAGACTCTGGTGTGGCAGACACCCAGCAGCTGGTCTCCATGGCCAAAAGGCTCCCGGGAGGCAGATCCAGAAGTCCACAAAAAAAGCACCACAGAGGTCACGAAAGTGCCACCCCTTGTCACACAGTCCCAAAGGGTCCTGGACCAAAATGCAAAAAAATATAATAACACATGAAAACAAGAGGGAAACACAAAAGGATGACACAAGAGCACAGAGCTCCTGCCTACAGCAGCCACTACAGCAGCGCCATCTTGGAAAAAAAATATTCTTATTCCAACATTATTACCCATAAATATCTTTTATACCACAAATACTACCAAAAATATGTTTTACCATAAATATTACACATACATATTTTTATACCACAACTATTACTACAAATATTTCTATACCACAAATATTACCACAAATATTTATCTACCAAAATTATTACCCTAAAATATGTTTTTACCTGGACTCCACTATTCCAGGCGGGCGAGATTAGATACAGTCTCCTGGCTACTCACTCAGCTTTCGCAGAGGTCGCACTGGGGCGGCTGGAGGCAATATAGCAGTCTACTGCCTAGAAGGTGTATCTATCGACCAAAATCCATCCAAAGACTCTAAAGACTTTGAACTTATGTGGTTCACTTTTGCTCTGAAGACCAGGATGCTGCTGATGGGTGCTGTTTGCCACCCCCAAGTTCCTCCGATGAAGTCTTAGACTAGCTCGACAGAAACACCTTCTCAGTGATTTTACCAGAACTGTGTGCTGTTGTAAGGTTTGCAAACACACAAATAGTTTTTTTAGTCAATACGACAGTAATGTTCATTGGTGACTTCAACGTACACCATAAAGAGGAGCAATGTCATGGATGTGGTTGGACGACGAATCATGCAACTGCCTGGGACTGGAGCAGATTGTCACTGAACCAACTAAACACAACAACATCCTGAATGTGGGTCTATCAGACACTCCAGCAACTCCAAAGACCCTGGCAGATGTCGACTCCATGGACCATAACCATGTACATATACAGCTAAAACTACCAGTCTTCAGAAATGAACCATACAATCGCAACGTCTGCAGATATAGCAAAGCTCAGTTCTGAGAAATCAGAGGGTACCTATCTTCCATGAACTGGTCCAGTGTTTTCAAGGAAGACGGTCCAGAAACAGTCTGCACCACTCTCACTAACTTATTGCAAGACGCCATGGATGCGTTAATACCAAGCAAGATCCTAACGAGAAAGCCTGGGTTTGACAAACATTGCAGAAGAGTACCCAAGAAAAAGGACACCTCCACCTTACGAGGGTCCTGAAAGAGTGTTTCAAAACTGGCTAGTCCCCTCAGCCATCCGTCTTTTTCGACTCCTCTTCTCTCGTGGCTTGTTTCCTGACCAATGGAAAACTCCAATTCACAAAATAGATCCAAGTACCGTCCCATATCCCTGCTCAGCGTCATCAGTAAAGTAATGGAATCCTCTGTCTACAAACAGCTCCAGAGTTATCTCATCTGCCCTGACCTTATCTCCAATAAACAACATGGTTTCAGACCAAACTACAGTACAGCAGCTTTCCTTACAGTTTTGTCACAGAGACGGAACAACATCCTTGACAAAGTTGGCGAAGTGTACGCTGTTGCACTGGACATTAAGGGTGGATTCAACCAGGTTTGGCACAATGGCCTTTGTGCTAAGCTCATCTCAAAGGGTGTAAGTTCAAGATTGCATGTCTGGCTACAGAACTACTTTCAAAGAAGAACCATCAAGGTTGATCTTTCTGGTCATTCTTAGTTTTCATTTCCCATCAACGCCTATGTACCACAGGGGTCAATTCTAGACCCATTACAATTCTCCATCTTCATAGATGATGTTGTGGAACAGTGTGAGAACACCATAATTCTGTATCCAGGGACTCCACCATCTTCGCACCTGCAACAACATTAAGTGGACTGGAGATAGCTGCATCGCTAAACCTGGAGAACATCCAAAAGTGGGCTGACTTTGTAAGGTCACTTTTGAGCCCAACAAGTGCAAGGCTACAATCCTGTCCAGGAAGAGGAATCCATCCCGCCCAGATCTCTTCTTTGGGGCCCACTAAAATTGGACTCTGTGAGTAGATAGAGGTTCTGAGTCTTTGTATTGACTCCAAACTAACGTGGACCAGCCACCTGCAACATCTGCAAACGTGCTGGTCAACGTCTCGGAGCGCTATGTAAGCTGGCTAACAAGCTTGACCCTAAAGGCAAAACCAACATCTGCAAGAGCCAGGTCAGGAGCATTGTAGAGTACTCCTGCCTCGCCAAAAAAAAGGCTCTAAAGATCTTTGGCGTGGATGAAGACTTTTCCCTAGAGCAGTTCGCCATCAGCAAGCTGTGTCATCGACGAGCAGTTACAGCAACAACTGCACACGCACAGCTGTCCTGCGGACCTTAAAGCACTGCTACCCCCAGACCACATCTCGAGTCGTATCACTTGGACGGTAGTACCAAGCCATGCCCTGGAAATCCCAAAGTCAAAGACCAAATGCCTCACAGAAAAGCCTGCCCCCTGTGGTTGATGGAGACATTACAACAAGCAGTATTCATGCTTTTAAAGGCCTACTGAGATGAGATTTTCTCATTTAAACGGGGATAGCAGGTCCATTCTATGTGTCATACTTGATCATTTCGTGATATTGCCATATTTTTGCTGAAAGGATTTAGTAGAGAACATCGACAATAAAGTTCGCAACTTTTGGTCGCTAATAAAAAAGCCTTGCCTGTAGCGAAAGTAAAAGCCGATGTGTGCGTGACGTCACCGGTTGTAAGGCTCCTCACATCCTCACATTGATTACAATCGTGAACACCAGCAGCATGAGCGATTCTGACCGAGAAAGCAGCAATTTCCCCATTAATTGGAGTGAGGATGAAAGATTCGTGGATGAGGAAAGTGACAGTGAAGGACTAGAGGCCATTTGGAGCGATTCACAAAGGGAAGATGCTGTGAGAGGCGCTGTGGCAGCCGTGGAGGTGGCAGGAATACTCGGCCACCCCCAACAAGGGATAGAGCCATAGCGCTTTGAACCCGACGCTGACGGTGACGGTCAGGAGGACGCTGATGATATTGATGCTGGAGTAGCACACGACATAGATTGCCTTCAGAATACAGAATGGTAAAATGTTATTTATTTTTAGCTTGTGGCCTAGTCTTTACAACTTACACCCAGGCACAGGCCTATTTATAGACTAAGTATCTATCATTGACACAATATCAAACCCAATTATCCATTCATCCAGCTTCTTCCGCTTATCCAAGGTCGGGTCGCGGGGGCAGCAGCCTAAGCAGGGAAGCCCAGACTTCCCTCTCCCCAGCCACTTCGTCTAGCTCTTCCCGGGGGATCCCGAGGCGTTCC
This sequence comes from Nerophis ophidion, assembly GCF_033978795.1. Taxonomy (NCBI): domain Eukaryota; kingdom Metazoa; phylum Chordata; class Actinopteri; order Syngnathiformes; family Syngnathidae; genus Nerophis; species Nerophis ophidion. The sequence goes on from NC_084613.1 coordinate 34,951,445, forward strand.
CAGGCCAGCCGGGAACCACATTATTTCTATGGGCCACAGCTCCATATACCGGCAATACTAAAAATATGCATGTGGTAAAAAAAATTAAAAATTGATTAGATAAATAAGATTAAAATAGATAAATAAGATTCACAACAAGACAATGAGAATATTAATTTTAGCACATGTATGCAGATTGCAGGTGTCAATAATATGAATTGATTTACAAATATTATGAATATTTCTATTTCCAGGTGTACATGTCACAACTGTGTGAACATGGAGACAGTGGCTGAGTGTGCCTTCTGTCATGAGATACAAGCAGTGGCCACAACAATGGAGCAGGAAGGAGTGGAGACGTGCATCATAGACCACCCTGGCTTTCAATCTGTGTGTCTGAATGAATGGGTGCTGCAGACAGCGTGCTACGCCTACAAACAGCAATATGGCGTGCTGCAGCAACAGCAAAATGAGTGAGGCACTAATAAGTTTAAATATTTCTTTATTCTATCAACCTTTGGAAGACAAGTCTGAATGAGCACTTTCTTATTCTTATTCTGTGAAATGTACTGAGCTACAATGTACATGACATTATATATCATAGAAGTATTACATACATGGACCGTAGATGTCAACAATATTTACGATTTACTGCAATAGTAAATGACAAATGAATAGAATGCATGACAATATCTTTTGCATCTCAGAGAACAGTGAGTCACTGTGTATCCATGTCTGTATAATAACAGGTGCCGTAATTTACTTTTAACTATTTTGTACTTCCAGGTGGAGACGATACACAGCATATCGACAGTTTGTCCGCTTCTGCTGGGGATATCTGGGAAAGGAGATGAATAAAGGTGGCACTACCAGCTTGTGTAGTACATGAAATTAGAACAACATTTCCATCGATGGACTACACAGGGTTCCAAGACGTGCCGTGACTGCAACAGAATCCACATGGCCACTGTAGTTAACACTTAGCGAAGCGACTCCTGTGCTTGGCGATGGCTTCCTCCTTGTCTGGCTTCCCCAGTTCATCGCAGAGGAAGGGAGGCACATCCACGGTGACGCTGACTGGTGTTCTCTCATCAGGGGTCTGTCTGCAGCCAGCAAAAACCTCCCTGATCAATTCTTCTACATAGCCTGCAAAATACAATTATACATTTTCCTGCTCACAACATAATAAACTCATGGAGAGTGAAACCTGACAGTATTATTATCATGATACAAAGTGTCGAGTGTTTACATGTTTTGTGTCCTCTACACTTACGGTATGTTGGCTCTGTCGCGATTTTCTTGCCAACATGGCCCCCTGCTTTATACTTCGGGTAGCGTACTGTATAGCGCTCAGCACCCACTTGTCTAGTGGCTATAAGGCGGCTCGAGTTTTCATTCCAGTACAGCCCAGCAAGCAGGTTCCTAGGTGGGGTAACAGAATAATGTAATAATTAGACATTGTGTACTTTACTCAGCAGGGAGAACAGATACATTTGAACGTGTGTGTTTAATGATGTCATATATCCATCCATCCATTTCCTACCGCTTATTCCCTTTGGGGTCGCGGGGGGCGCTGGGGCCTATCTCAGCTACAATCGGGCGGAAGGCAGTGTACAACCTGGACAAGTCGCCACGTCATCGCAGGGCCAAAACAGATAGACAGACAATATTCACACTCACATTCACACACTAGGGCCAATTTAATGATGCTAATCAATCTATTATATGCAAAAGTACTAAAGTATGACATACACTAGTGACACTTAGATTTGTGTGGAAACATACCTGCACATCATTCCGATGTATGAGAAGACATACATTTTCGCTGCGAACTGTATAAGATAAAAGACACTTTATTCAGTCATACGTCCATACAATGTGTGTGTAAACTTAAAATTTGTTTCTAAATTTGAATACAAATGTTTGTGTATTAAACTGTTTATAGTCAGCTATTAAAGATTGATCTCCTGCAATAATGAAGCTGTTTTGTAGCAACAATTCAAAAATATTTATAAATATATTTATTGAATAATACTTCAACAAAATATGAATTTAGGTTCATCAACTATGAAAAGAATTTCAGTGTTGACAGCTAGATTTTTTTGTGGACATCTTCCATAAATATTGATGTTAAAGGGGAACATTATCACAATTTCAAAAGGGTTAAAAACAATAAAAATCAGTTCCCAGTGGCTTGTTGTATTTTTTGAAGTTTTTTTTCAAAATATTACCGGTCTCGGACTATCCCTAAATAAAGCTTTAAAGTGCCTTATTTTCAGCTCTCTGCGAAGACACTGGCCATTTCCCTGTGACGTCACACAGTGCTGCCAATGTAAACAAACAATGGGAATACCACAGAAAGATATAGTGACATTAGCTCGGATTCAAACTCGGATTTCAGCGACTTAAGCGATTCAACAGATTGCGCATGTATTGAAACAGATGGTTGGAGTATGAAAATATTGAAGAAGAAACTGAAGCTATTGAGCGAATAGCTATTGACGCTATTCATAGCCATAGCATGGCCGAATAGCTGCGTTAGCATCGCCGGTAAAATGTGCGGACCAAACGATCAGGACTTTCGCATCTTTTGACACCGGAGCAACTTAAATCCTTCGATTGGTAAGTGTTTTTTTTGCATTAAATGTGGGTGGAAAGAAACGTAATATAGTTGCAAATGCATCTGCTTGTTATCCATACATCTCTGTTCCATGTCCGCTTTAGCACCGCCGGTAAATAGCATGTTAGCATTGATTAGCATAGCATTTTCGCATCGATTAGCTGGCAGTCAACATCAACAAAACTCACCTTTGTGATTTTGTTGACTATCGTTGCAAATGCATTTGCAGGTTATCCATACATCTCTGTGCCATGTCTGCCCTAGCATTGCCGGTCAAATGTGGAGACACTCTGGCACATTCAATGGGGGTCTGGCGGCAGACACTTTCGCATCTTCGGGCCAGTGGTGCAACTTGAATCCCTCCCTGTTAGTGTTGTTACACCCTCCGACAACACACCGTCGAGGCATGATGTCTCCAAGGTTCCAAAAAATAGTCAAAAAAACGGAAAATAACAGAGCTGAGACCCGGTGTTTGTAATGTGTTGAAAATTAAAATGGTGAGTGTGTTACCTCGGCGACGTCACATTCTGACGTCATCACCTCCAGCGGGATAAACAGAAAGGCGTTTAATTCGCCAAAATTCACCCATTTAGAGTTCGGAAATCGGTTAAAAAAATAGATGGTCTTTTTTCTGCACCATCAAGGTATATATTGACGCTTACATAGGTCTGGTGATAATGTTCCCCTTTAAAGATTTCTTGTTTTGTGAAGAAATGTTTAGAATTAAGTTCATGAATCCAGATGGATCTCTATTACAATCACTTTAAGTTGATGATTACGTCTATGTGTAGAAATCTTTATTCAGAATTGAATCACTAGTTATTTTTATATCTTTTTTTCCAAATAATTCAAGAAAGACCACTACAAATGAGCAATATTTTTGCACTGTTATACAATTTAATAAATCAGAAACTGATGACATGGTGCTGTATTTTACTTCTTTATCTCTTTTTTTCAACCAAAAATGCTTTGTTCTGATTAGGGGGTACTTGAATTAAACCACCGACGCCACCGACAGGCAATCAGACTATTTCTTACCTGACTATAGCTATGGAATGCATCCACCATAATACACTGTACTTTGTGTGTGTGGTCCAATCCAACCGTGTTCGCTTCTTCTTCTCCATTATTAATTGAACAAATTACAAAATATTCAGCAACACAGATGTCTACAATACTGTGTAATTATGCGATTAAATCGGACGACTTTTAGCCGTGAGTGGTGCTGGGATAAAATGTCTTCTACAACCAATAACGTCACAAGCACGCGTCAACATAAGCGTCAACATAAGCGTCATCATTCCGCGACGTTTTCAACTTCGCGGGAAATTTAAAATTGCAATTTGGTAAACTAAACCGGCCGTATTGGCATATGTTGCAAGGTTAAGATTTTAACATTGATATGGCAAACACATAGTGGTCGGTAGTAGTGGGTTTCGGTAGGCCTTTAAGAAGAGGCTGAACAAACACCTCCTCAGTTTGTGACTGTAATCCCTCAATGACTTGTAATCATCAAACATTTAGTACATATATATCTCTGAGTAGATGCAGATCAATGATAGGTTCTTGGAATACATTTTTTTATACCTGAATCTGTGTAAAAAATACCACAAATATTAATTTTCACACCGCAAATATTACCCACGAATATTTTGATTCCGCAAATTTTACCCAAATATCTTTTTTTGCAGATTTTCCAAGTATTGTGTTGTGTCAAGAAGTACAATGCTTGCCAAGGTGTTGCTGTACCTGATTGCAGCTTTCAAGTACTCACAGGTACTCTTTCTTCTAGTGTGTACAAAGTACTACAGTAGGAAGAATACAACAACAAGACAATTATATTTGTTAATACAGTAAACGATCCGTGTCAAAATATTTCATATTTTAAATTTCTTCTCTCTTCTTTGCAGGTTCTTGCTGCTGGTATGTACCAACATTACTAGTATGACTAGTATTACTATTAATAATACTAGTATCATTAGTTCTATCACTTGTATTACTATTACTACTACAACTGTTACTCATATCCTATTACTATTGCTAGTATTACCATTAGTATTGTAACTTTTACTCATAACACTATTTCTTGTATTACTATTACTAATACTATTATTAGCATTACTATTACTACTAAAACTATTGCTCATATTACTATTACTAATATTACTATTACACCTATTACTACTACTAGAATTACTATTACTAATGCTATTATTAGTATTATGATTACTGGTGCTATTACCACTACTCCTACTATTGCTGATATTAGTATTACTATTACTAACACTAGTTCTATTATTATTATTAGTATTTCAAATTACTAATACTAGTTATATTATCATTACTAGAATTACAAATATGGGAATAAGCGGTAAGCGGTAGAAAATGGATGGTATAGTTTGCATTACTATTACTAATCCTATTAATTATATTACAAGTATTTCTAATACTAGTAATATTACTATTCCTAATAGGATTAAAAGTGTTGCTTTTGCAAATAGTATAACTAGTATTGCTATCCTTAATAATATTACTAGTATTACAGTTACTCTTTAGCTAATACACCTATTACTTGTATTACTATTACTAATGCTATTACTACTACAACTGTTACTTTTACTAGTATCACTATTGGCTAGTGTGTGTGTGTGACAATCATGGGTACTTTAACTTAACTTTTACTACTACTACTAATACCATTAATAGTATTAATAGTCAACTTTTCCATTTTCTACATTTTGATGTATTGTGTCCCAAATAAACTGTATCTTCCTTCAACTCACACGTGCTACTCAGACTCAGACATACTTTATTAAGCAAAATGTGATGTCAAAACTGAAGATAACAAATCAAAAAATAATTCAAACTCAACTTTCAATCCATAAAGTACATTTTATTATAGTATTGTCTGGGCTAGACACCAAATTGACTGCAGGTACCACTTTTCACCAGAAGAGGACGACATTTTATGAGGGGCCGTTAGGGACATTATTCAGAATTACCTCTTACATATGTAACAGTCACTGTTCTTCGTTGTGTCTTTTTTTCGTGATGAACACACAGGATTTGAGTTGAGGAGGATTTATTCACCAGCTTTTTCATAGGAACAAAAAGAAAAGGGCGTCACATACAGCCACAGTATCTCTCTTTCCACAGCTGCAGGAGTCAGTGCTCACTGAAACTCAAACTCAACTTACGCTTACATATGGAAACAACAGCAATAATAATAATAAAATAATAAAAAGGCAGACAAAGCACAAAATAGTCTAAAAACAAATTAGTTGAAATAAAAAACAGTATATAAAGTATATACAGCAGCAGACAGCAAAAATATACATTAGGGAAAAAAAAGGTCCTTATTATGTGTAGCAAATCACCTCTTTTTTTCCCCACTCACATCAACTCATTTCATACTTTCCTTCACTTACAAAAAACAATGCCAAAACTTATTAACAGACATACCTTTTTCATAGGGACAAAAAGAAAAGGGCGTCACATACAGTCCACAGTATCTCTCTCCACTACAGAACAAAAAAAGAGGAAAAGAACACACACACATCAATGGCACAGCGGCACACAAGATGTCCACACAAACGCAGCAAAGCACCCTCGACCCGTGCACAAACTCACATGGCCAGGAAACCCCGCAGCAACTTCCGCTAGCATTAAGCTAATCCACACATCATTTAGCAAATAAATCAGTTTTTTACAACACTTTAAGAAAATGAAAATTCGGGAATTCAATCCGCATGCTTAACAGCATGCCACAAAACAGTGTGCACTTTAAAAATACTTTAAAAGTGAGAAGCAAAAAGTTTATTAAAAAAATAAAGGGAGAAAGACATAAACATGACTTACCAGCTGCAGGAGTCACTGCTCACTGAAGCTGCTCACACAGGGGAAACAAAAAGGTATGTAATAGAAAACAATAGAGTGGAACCTATTTACAATGACAGACACTTTTGGGGAAGTTCACAACAGAAAATGATGTGAATAAATTACCAAAAATTAAAAATTAAATAAAATAAAACTTAGCTCGGCTACATACTCCCCTCTGAACTTCACCAAAATACTTCAAGACTAAGCAGAGTACTCTAATACATTCATGTTATGCAACTTATTAGTTACTCACATCACTGAGAAAATGGCCGAGGAGGGCTGCGCAACCCTTCTGGGTACACTTGCAAAAAGAGAGGTGCCTTTTACACCACCTTACACATTACTTTACAATTGTAATAAAAAAATATACCTTTCACCAGACAAGGAGTACCTAATATTTATCACTGCTACTGTAATACATGTTCAACCACCAAACATTGGATTAAACAACTATCTTATGATGGTTTACAGAGGTTTGTAACTCAAACAGATATTTTCTTCTGGGTCATGTTCTGAATTAGCCTATCTGCAGGTTTCACCAGCCTACCCACCCTCGTTCTTATACGGGAGACTACACTGATCGCTGTGCTTGGGGCGTTGTCACCGTGGCCTGTCCCATCAATCACACTTGCCACACTCATTGGCCTCTCGCTGACACTTTCATCCAGATCAGGGTCTTCAAGCTCCTCAACAGCATCCAGACATTCTGATGGCGAATTGGCTGAAGCACTGTCCAGAACCCAACTGGCTGTTCGGTCTTCTGTGACATCTCCCGTCACCACATCCGAAACCCGACTTTGTGTCTCATCGTGCCTTGACTCAGATGACTCAGTGAATGATGATTCAACATCCTCTTCATTCTCCAACTTAAGCGGAAGAAAGTTGGTACACAAGAGGCGGTTGCGATGGACGACCTTTTCATGACCACTGCAAGTGTTCCTTATCCGGTAGGGATGACACCTTGGGTCTCTTGAGACGACCACATACGGAACGGACTCCCATTTGTCCGGCAACTTCTTGCGTGCCATTTCACATTTGTTTGGGGGGCGGTTTAGCTCGGTTGGTAGAGTGGCCGTGCCAGCAACTTAAGGGTTGCAGGTTCAATTCCCGCTTCTGCCAACCTGGTCACTGCCGTTGTGTCCTTGGGCAAGACACTTTACCCACCTGCTCCCAGTGCCACCCACACTGGTTTGAATGTAACTTAGATATTGGGTCTCACTATGTAAAGTGCTTTGAGTCACTAGAGAAAAAGCGCTATATAAATACAATTCACTTCACACTTCACTTTGACAAGAGTACTTTGTCTCCCTCAGCGATGTCATTCCCTTTGGTCCTTTTGTTGTACAGTTCAGTCTGATGACGCTGACTGGAGACAGCATTGGCCTGGGCAGATGATAATGCCTCTTTTAACTCTTCCCTCAGTTTGAGGACATATTTATCATAGTCCCTCTCCACATTGTGGAACATTACGTCAACTGGGAGTCTGAGAATTCCTCCGTACATTAGATAAAACGGGGCATAGCCCGTCGACTCATGGGCGGTGCAGTTGTAGGCGAAAGTCAATGTCTGCAGCATTTGGGGCCATTTTTGCTTGGCTCTTGGAGGGAGAGCTCTGATCATGCTTCCCAAAGTCCGGTTGAATCGTTCAACCACACCGTTTCCTATGGGGTGATAGGCCGTTGTCCTCGACTTCTTTACTCCAGAGATCAGCAGTAACTCTCGGATCAACTGGCTCTCAAAGTTGGCTCCTTGGTCGGAATGAATTCTCTCTGGAAACCCATAACACAGAAGTATCGATCCCAGAGTTGACGAGCATACCTGCTTTGCTGACTGATCATGACATGGAAAAGCATGAGCCATTTCTGTGAAGTGGTCAGTGACGACCAAGACATCCAGAGTATTTCCATTTGGGATTTCAGCTGACCAAAAGTCAATACAGATCATCCCGAGAGGGCTTGTTGTTTTGATGCTCTTGAGAGGCGCTCTCCCTTCGGGTTCTGGTGTCTTGCTCACCACACAGCGCTTGCACGACTTGACATATTCACGGACATCTCGTTGCATGTCATTCCAGAAAAACCTCTGTCTTGCCAGGAATAGAGTCCTATGCTGTCCCTGATGCCCAGCCTCGTCATGGACACCCTGCAGAGCCTGCTTGGCCAGTGATGCAGCCACAACATACTGGTACCGCCTCCTCCCAGTTAGTGAATCTTTGCTCACTCTATATAGGATGCCATCCAACATCTTGAGCTTTTCCCACTGCTTTAGAGTCTTCTTGACTTTGAGATGCTCTTTAACTCTTTCTCTTCTCAATGGCCTCCTGCCACGTGCCACATAGTGGATGATTCTTACCAGTATAGTATCTTCCTGTTGCTTGTCTTGAAGCTCTTTAAGGGAGAAGACAGGTTAGACACTTTCTCCTGGTGGAACAATCTTATGTACATAATTTGCCAGCCAGGAGATCACTGTCCCTTTGTGTCCCTCACCCCACCCAATCTGACCATCCAGGACTGCCGTCACTTCTTCACTGCTCATTGGACTGCATGCCACTTCATATCCGCCCAGTTTTACCTCTTGGTAGTTGGTGCTCAGCCGAAACACATCCTGTATCCTGTCATCCCGGATATGTTGCGCTTCCTCGAGCAGAGCCTCGTATGGCTCTGCAATAAGTCTCTTGCTGACCCGTGGCTTGATGAAGGGTTGCCTGCTCAAGGCATCTGCAACGATGTTCTTACTGCCTGGGATATATTGGATACTGAAGTCATATGGAGCCAACTTCGACACCCACCGCTGTTCACAAGCATCCAACTTTGGCTTTGTGAGGATGTAGGTCAGCGGGTTATTATCAGTCCAAACAGTGAAGGAGTGTCCCTTCAGCCAATGGCTGAATTTGTCACACACTGACCACTTGAGAGCGAGGAACTCCAAACGATGGGCTGGATACTTGGTTTGTGAGCGACTCAGGGCTTTGCTGGCAAAGGCGATGGGACGTACTTTGCTCCCTCTTTCAGGGACTTTAGAGAGGACAGCGCCCAATCCGTCCAATGAAGCGTCGGTTGAGAGGATGAAAGGGCGACCAAAGTCCGGATGGGCCAACACAACTGAGTTCAACAGAGCAGCCTTTAATTGGTTGAATGCGTCACTCTGTTGTTGAGCCCAATCACCTGGGCTGAGCTTTTTAAAGTGAGAAGCCCGTTTTGCGTTTTTTCCAGTCGCAGCGACGGTCAGAGAGAACAGGGGCTTCGCCATACTGGAACAGTATTATTATAAATCTCTGGTAATACATTACCATACCAAGAAAAGACTTGATCTTTTTCGCTGAAGGTGTGACTCCATCTTCCATCATCAAGTCCGCTTCGTTCATGTCTGTGATGACTTGTATCTTTTCAGAGTCAGCGGAAACCCCATTCTCATCAATGATATGGCCCAAGAACTTGACACTTCGCCGGAGGAAATGACACTTCTTCGGGGACAACTTAAGCCCATGTCCTTTCAACCGCTTAAAGACCATTTCGAGTCTTTTGAGGGCTTCCTCTTTGTTTGGGGCAAAGACCAAAACATCATCAAGGTAGCACAGCGGGGTCAAGAAGTTTTGGTCTCCGAAGACACTCATCATGAGGCGCATGAATCTTGCCGGGCTGTTACACAGGCCTTGGCGTAGTCGGTTGAATACATGGAGGCCTGCTGATGTAGTGAAGGCAGTGAACTTCGTGTCCTGTTCGTGCATGGGGACATTGTAGAACCCCGATGTCAAGTCCATGGCGCTGAATATGGCATTTCCCCCTAGTGCAGCCAAACAGTCTGCTTGGTGAGGTACTGGATGGGCATCCTTCACAGTGCGTGCATTAAGTCACCTGTAGTCCACACAGATGCGTAGTTCCCCATTTTTTTTCCAAACCAGTACTAATGGCGAGGCCCACTCACTTGACAACTTGTGTATGATATTCTTCTCCTCCATCTCAGAAAGGACCTCTCTTAGTTTCTGGTATTGGCTTGGTGGGACACGGCGGTATGCTAGTCAAAAAGGGCGCTCATCGGTCAGATGGATCCTGTGGACAAAGTCTTTGGCTAGGCCACAATCCAGCTTGTTCTTGGAGAACACATCATCATTCCTCTGTATGAGTTCCACAAGTTGACTCTTCCAATAGGGGGACACTTCACATGAGTGGATGTGTATGTCGTCCAACCCAAGATTAGCAAGCTTATCCTGAAGGGTGAGATTTACAGCGGTGTCAGGCACATGGTCAGTGTCTGCTCTTACGCTTTGGCCTTGTGCTTTTAGCTCTGTGTTGGGGACATAGTCCACTCCAAACTCAAAGTCTTCAAGTGCCACACATGGTGAAACATCAGCTAACTTCATGTTCCTCCTCAGTGTTACAGGTTTGTCACTTGGGTTCATGACCTTCACAGGAACCCACCTGTCTCCGCTCATTGCTGCCACAGTTCTCTCTACCATGGCGCTCTTCCGGTTGGAGTGGGATTTTGCCGGTTCCACCAGTATGGTTCTTCCCTCGATGATAGGAGCCTTTCCAGGAAGCTTTCCCACACTGTGCTCCTGTTTTGGTACCAGTGTCACAGCATTAGTAAGCTTCACAGTTCCAATGACGTCTGGGATAATGTCACCTTCCCATCTTGTTATGCCCGAGAGCATGCTCAAGAACTGCTCGATGCCTGGTTCACCAGTAGAGTCAGCTTTACTCATCACGCGCCAATAGCTGGGATCTTGTTTAAATTGGCGTAGCAAGTGTTTCAGCAAATTGGTATCTACTATCATTTGGTCACGCTGGCCTGGCACAACTAATGTGGGCACGATTGCTTCTTGTCCGTAGACTTTCAACTTTAACTGGTGAATGCACTTGGGTTGCACATGCACACCACCACAACCCACCAGAAAAATGTATTTGATGGACTGGGCACCCTCTGACAGCAACCCTGCCTTGTGGAGCTCCTCTTCTGCTTCTTCACTCATTGTACAAGCCATTGAACCAGTGTCTAGCATGGCATACAGTGCAACTTGGTCATTCACTAGCACATCAGTGTAGAATAGATCATCTGCCTTCTCAAGTTTGTGTATACAGGTATTCTGGAAAATCATGACACTACCATTCGGGGCAATCTTGCAGCTCTCCTCATATATTGCATGTATGTCTTCTTCAGTTCTGAGGGTCTGAAATAACGCACTCACACTTTGCCCTCCAAAGTGGGAGCGACTCAGTTTCCCTGGTTGGGTGTGTGATTCGCTGCTTGGGTTTGGCGTGGAGCGGCCCGTGGGCAATCTCTCCTTGTGTGGCCAGGTTCCAAGCACCCAAAGCACCTCTTCTCTCTCATGCAGGGTTCACGTTTGATGTGAGTTTTGTCACCACATACACGGCAAGAAGTGGGGCGTGTCCACTGGGTCGGCTGTTGGACCGGGGAGGCTGCTCTGGCCAAAACGCCTTTTAGTATGCTTAGTATTCGTTCTAAAGCCCCTGCTTCTGAAGTGGTGACTGCACCCACCTTTGTCTGTTTAGAAGCTTTTTGAACACCCACCCTCATTGCAGTCAGCTCCTCAACTACAGGTTGACAGGTAGTGGTAGCTGCTGTCACCATTTTGAACTTTTCTGCTCCCATGGCCCTCTTCCTTGCCTGATGCTCTCTCTGGTGCTCATCGATAACTTCCTGCACCTCCACGGCTGACCATTTGCTGATAGGCTTACATCGGAACACACTGGATAGTTCGGGGTTGGGGCAATTCCTGATGAACATCATAGCAATTTGCGCTGACATGTTCTCCATTTTTTCTCCACTTTTCCGCAGATGCTGGTCAGCGTGATCGGCTGCTATATTGAGCCGAACCCAGTAATCAACTGAGTTCTCATTCGCGTCAGGCTGTGTAGAAAAGAAATCAGCCACCGGTAAACCAGACATAGGAGAGTCACTGACGTATCTTCTGAGTATGTCATATACCACTTCAGGGTATGTGTTTATATCAGCATTACTCTTCAACCCCACTTTAATGATACTCTTAGCTCGTCCCAAAAGATGATTGAGGATTTCATCCGTCTGCTCTGTAGTCGGACAATTCTTTTTATGCAGGTAAGCGTCCATCATATCTATCCACTCTTGTACAGCGTATTTGCCTGAGCCATCCCCCTTATACATCACTGGTTCATTGACAGCTGCATTTACCATAATGTTCAGTCGGGACAAATCAGCTGCGGAGGTTATGGGCTCGAGCGGGGGTGGAGTCATGGGGTGTGGGTAACTAAGTGTGTGTGTGTGTGGGGGGGGGGGGGGGGGGTTTGGTTGGCTAATATGCGGCTGACAACAGTGTCACCGATGTGGATTCCCAACTCCCCCAACAGGTCACGCAATTGGGCCAGGGTGTCATTATTTGCCTTGCTACACCCGCCTTCCACTCCTCCCAAATGGTGTAAAATCCATTATATTTCAAACACAATGAATATAACAGTGAGACTATGACGTTGAAATAAAATTTAACTATACAGAGACACGTGGTGTGGAGACACTGTATGTGAGGAAACGTAATGATATATTGTGGAAAAACACAGCCACAGTAAAACAAAATCACTTTTTATCAAAAGTCTCAACGATCATCGGATCCTTTCTGATTGCTGTACGGTACGCTTACTTGCTCACAGCATAACCTCGGCGATCGGCAGCAGCTGATCAGAAGAATCCGGGTCACGGCACCATTTTGTAACAGTCACTGTTCTGCGTTGTGTCTTTTTTTCGTGATGAACACACAGGATTTGAGTTGAGGAGGACTTATTCACCAGCTTTTTCATAGGGACCAACAAAAAAAAAGGCGTCACATACAGTCCACAATATCTCTCTCCACAGCTGCAGGAGTCAGTGCTCACTGAAACTCAAACTCAACTCACGCTTACATATGGAAACAACAACAATAATAATAATAAAATAATAAAAAGGCAGGCAAAGCACAAAATAGTCCAAAAAACAAATTAATTGAAATAAAAAACCCCGCAGCAACTGCCGCTAGCATTAAGCTAATCCACACATAATTTAGCTAATAAGTCCGTTTTTTACAACACTTTAATAAAACAAAAATTCGGGAATTCAACCCGCATGCTTAACAGCATGCCACAAACAGTGTGCAGTTTAAAAATATTTTAAAAGTGAGAAGCAAAAAGTTTATACAAAAAAAATAAAGGGAGAGAGACATAAACATGACTTACCAGCTGCAGGAGTCAGTGCTCACTGAAGCTTCTCACACAGGTGCAAAGGCAAATGAGAGCAATTTAGTTGTTTATGTGAGAGCATTTTACTTGTTTATGTGAGAGCATTTAACTTGTTTATGTGAGAGCATTCTACTTGTTTATGTGAGAGCATTTCAGTTGTTTATGTGAGAGCATTTTAGTTTTTTATGTGAGAGCATTTTACTTGTTTATGTGAGAGCATTTTACTTGTTTATGTGAGAGCATTTAACTTGTTTATGTGAGAGCATTCCACTTGTCTATGTGAGAGCATTTCAGTTGTTTATGTGAGAGCATTTTAGTTGTTTATGTAAGAGCATTTCAGTAGTGTATGTAAGAGCATTTCAGTAGTGTATTTAAGAGCATTTCAGTAGTGTGTTTAAGAGTGTTTCAGTATTGTGTGTGAGAGAAAAACATTTCAGTTGTTTATGTGAGAGCATTTCAGTAGTGTGTGTAAGAGTGTTTCAGTGGTGTGTGTGAGAGAAAAACATTTCAGTTGTTTATGTTAGAGCATTTCAGTAGTGTAATTAAGAGGTAATTCTGAATAATGTCCCTAACGGGCCCTCATAACATTTGACCCCAATTTGGAGGAAAACGTTATTCTGTCGCCACTAAAAGTCGCTGTCATTACTGCCATGTCAAAGTCATGTACAAACAGAGAGAAAGGATGATCCCCTTTCAAGCGACCTCATCAATGATTGGTCAAACGGCCCTCATGTGACCCCAAGGCGATATATTGGATGACTGTATGAAGCCAAAAAATGCACTTCTTCATTATACATTGATTATGTAAAATATTAACACTGTTAAAGTACAGGCATACATAGTGCAGTGATTACATACATTAATTATGTAAAATATTTTTAAAAGTAAGGGCAAATATAGCGCATAATTTCTGTGTAGTTGTTCGTCCAAAGTTGATGAGGATTTTGGCAAAAAGAGTTTAATATGTTTATTTCTGGTGGTTGTGTATTTTCTGACCTACATTTGGCTGTTGGAAGCGGGTTAGAGAGCTCAGAGCGTGAATAATGACCGCAAAACCGCCCCAAAATTATACTTTGACGAGATAAAAAGTATGTCTCATTGTCTCATTATAGAGCCTCATTAATAGTTTATTTTGTCAGGAAAACTAGCATCAGAATGACTGGATGCATCCGGTCACAGCCCCACACGTCCTAGCTAACATGGCTAGGACGTTGTCCAGACTCTCTCTATACACTCTGCCCCATAAAGTGTGTGCGTGCGTGCGTGCGCGTGCGTGCGTGCGCGCGCGTGTGTGTGTGTGCATACTTACTATGTGGTGTCTTTTTTTAGAGAAAGTCTACATTGCTGACATTTTGTTGGAAAGTGATGAGAAGTTGCAAGCTTTGACCATCATGTCCGTCTTCATTACCACAAGTGACCTGCAAGTGACAAACGTCCATGGAACTTGCAACAAAGTGATGCTTGTGGAAAGTCAACTTGTCGCAGGTACATCACACACACACTCATGCAAACAAACACACACACACACACAAACTTACAATCATAATTACCATACTACATACGAAAGCACCCACAACTGACTGATTAGATGTGATGGGCAGTAGCAGCGCAACAAGTTGTGTTGCTACAATCCTAATACTAAACATGTTTCGATGATGATGAGGATGATGATGATGATAGTGACTGTGATAATGATGATAGTGATTTTGATGATGAGGATAGTGATGATAATGATGAAAGTGATTCTGATGATGAGGATGATGATGATGATGATGATGATGATAGTGATTGTGATGATGAGGATGAGGATGAAGATAATGATAGTGATTGTGATGATGATGATGATTGTGATGATGATGGCAGTGATTGTGATGATGATGATGAGGATTGTGATGATGATGATGATGATGATTGTGATAATGATGATGATGATGATAGTGATGATGTTGATGACAGTGATGATGACTATAGTGATTGTGCTGATGATAGTGATGACGCTGATCATATAAGTGATTGTGATGATGATGGTTAATGATTGTGATGATGTGATGATGATGATTGTGATCATGATAATGATGATGATTGTGATGATCATGATAGTGATTGATCATGATAATGATTGTGATGATGAAGATGATGATAGCAATTCTGAGAATGAGGATGGTGATGGTTGTGATGATGACGATGATAATGAAGGTGATGGTGATGATGATGATTATGATAGTAATTGTGTGATTGTGATGATGATAATGAATGTGATGATGATGATCATAGTGATTTTGATGATGAGGATGGTGCTGCGGATGATGATGGTGATAGTGATTCTGATGATGATTGTGATAATTATGATGATGATAGTGATTGTGATGATGATGATGATGATGATGATTTGAGTTACATATAATGTGGAGTAACTAGTAGCTGAATTGCATATAATGGAGAGTAACTAGGAGCTCAGATACACATAATAGAGATTGACTAGTAGCTGAGTTACATATAGTGGAGAGTAATTAGTAGCCTATTTTAATTTAATAGAGAGTAACTAGTAGTTGAGTTACATATAATGGGGTGTAACTAGTATTTAAGTGACATATAATGGACAGTAATTAGTACCCTAGTTACATTTAATGGGGAGTAACTAATATCTGAGTTACATATAATGAAGATTAACTAGTAACTTAGTTCAATTGAGAGTAACCAGAGGATTATTTACTTTTGTACATTGTCACAATGAAAAGAAAGTTTTGTTAAATGGTAACCAAAGTGTATTGTGTTTCTAGTTTGTGGAATTGTTGGCAACACCTCTTGTTGTGTTGGTTGTCATGGCAACAAGAGGATGGATGACAACAACGTCACAT